>NW_007726330.1:865452-866024 GCF_000696425.1 Galeopterus variegatus | reverse complement strand
TTTTAAATTGTTAAATTGAAATAATTTATTTTCTCTTTATATACTCATGAAAGGAGATAGAAAAATGTATAGATACTTGTTGATTTTAATGAGACGTAACTTTTAAGGAATGCTATTACTCTTTCTTTGAGAGAACGATTGATACATTTATCTGTCTCAGCAGTCTTTGGACGCTCAGTTTTGTGAGACATGGTGTGTTTTGTGAAGTGTATAATTTGTGTACTAGAGAAGTAAGCTGCTACTTACCTAAACTACTTGGCAACTAACTCACCTCTTCTGATCATGCTCCTCTTTTCTCCTGTTTTCCTCCAGTTTAAAATTTGATGTTAGTGTAAAAATCATAGAACCTCGGGGCTAAAAGGCATTTTGATGTTTAGTCAGTCCTCTCTTGGATGTTTGGACGAGTCTGTCCCATCATCCCTGAAAAGTGGTTTTCCACCTGAAGCCTGTGCCTGACAGCCATTGGTGACAGAAAAAAACGTTTTTCACTGATGCTAATAAGCAGCTTCTATTAACTTTTACATGTGATTTAGGACACAGAGGTCATTCCCTCTGTTGGAATATGTAACGAT
>NW_007726330.1:861838-862372 GCF_000696425.1 Galeopterus variegatus | reverse complement strand
GAGCTAAAAATAAATAAACACACAAACAAAGGGTGTGGGGGGAAGAAGACACAAGAATCACAACATTTCCTTGAATTGTTAAGACAAGTGAACAGATATGATGAGGGGAGAGAGGGAGGGGGGAAGAGGAACAGGTAAAGGGTCACGAAAAGCAATGTATATTGAGAAGTTAAAATAAAAATAAATAAATAAATAATTTTTTTATATATATATAAAAGACTACATTACTGAATGACCTGAGTTGGATTTATAAACTTTTAAAAATCAGTAAGATTTTTTTCCTCCTTAAAAGGTCAAGAAAGAAGAGGGGAGTTTTTTGTTACTGTTTTTTAGGTGGGTGCTGCAGTGTGTTTCAGAGTTGGTGCAGAAGATTTTATAACCTGTGGTAGTTCATAATATGTAACCAGACTCAAGTGAAGTCACAATGAAATAGAACAATCTTTTATGTGGGTTAAAGATCCATGGACACCAGCCAATTGTTTTGTGTATCATTTTGCAAGTGAAGTATTAAAGTGCAAACTTTAGGGCCGGCCC
>NW_007726330.1:859539-859980 GCF_000696425.1 Galeopterus variegatus | reverse complement strand
CCCCCCCCCCCATTGAAGTCCTTTATATACTCAGCACTTCAATTATCAGTGATCTCTGGCATTTGATTTTTTTCTGCTGCTACATATTTGGGATTTATTTATTTATTTATTTTTTTTGGTGGCTGGTCGATGTGGGGAACCGAACCCTTGACCTTGGTATTACAAGGCTGTGCTCTAACCAGCTGAGCTAACCGGCCAGCCCTATTTTTAAATTGTTAAATCGAAATAATTTATTTTTTCTTTATATACTCATGAAAGGAGATAGAAAAATGTATAGATACTTGTTGGTTTTAATGAGACGTAACTGTTAAGGAATGCTATTACTCTTTCTTTGAGAGAACGATTTATACATTTATCTGTCTCAGCAGTCTTTGGACACCCAGTTTTGTGAGACATGGTGTGTTTTGTGAAGTGTATAATTTGTGTACTAGAGAAGTAAGC
>NW_007726330.1:853826-854565 GCF_000696425.1 Galeopterus variegatus | reverse complement strand
TCGGATCCCACATACAGACCGGTTCCCGTTCACTGGCTGAGCGAGGTGCAGGGAGCAACACGGAGGGTTGTGATCCCGTAGCCCGTCCCGGTCCGGTCCGGGCGCAACACTGAGGGTTGCGATCCGTTGCCGGTCATGAAAAAAGACAAAAATGAAAAAAAAAAAAAGAAAAAGAAAAAACTAAAATATTCTAAAGAGTAATTTAAAATTCTAATGAGAATCAGTCATAGTTTTTGTTACCCTTCTTAGGTTTTTAAAGCTGATTCCTTGAAAAGCATCTTCAGGAGAGATTAAACCTAATGTAAGAGCAAGCACTCAGATTTCGTTCTTGATTTTCAAGTGGCTTCAAAAAAAATTTTTTTTATTAAGAACATAAATATTTGATAGTCTTTATTTTGTGTCCCTTATTTTCACTTTCTTTCCTAGAATTATTTATTTTTGCATTACCATCATTTTATAAACCTCAGAGTACTTAACTAAATTATTCAGCCTTCTCCGTTCTCTTATGGGAATATGAGTGTTTTATATTTCCACCACTTAGCACCTAAATTACTGCTTTTATTTCTCAGAAATTCTTGAAGTCCTTTATTTATTTATCCCCCCCCCCCATTGAAGTCCTTTATATACTCAGTACTTCAATTATCAGTGATATCTGGCATTTGATTTTTTTCTGCTGCTACATATTTGGGATTTAATTTTTTAATTTTTTTTTTTTTTTTTTTTTTTTTTTGGGGGCGGG
>NW_007726330.1:852020-853195 GCF_000696425.1 Galeopterus variegatus | reverse complement strand
AAGTAAAACCTAAAAATAAAGCAAAAACAAAAAAAATCACCCATACTCTAAAAAAAAAAAAATCTAACCAATCAAACCAGCAAATAATACCAACAAAACCAAAAATAAACAAAAGGGGTTTTTAGTCTAAAACAGATAGAATTTACTTCCTGAATTAAGTGTAGAATTTTAAAAGGAATTCTGGCCCTGAAATGGAGAAGGGATACCACTAGGTTCTGCAGTTGGCTTATTAGGTAGTTAAATGGTAAATTTTACGTTTAACTTCGTAAGAACGGGGTTTAAATTTTCCTAACCTTCATCCTGAGGGCCAAGGTTGTTTGGCAAGAATGGATGGTAGAATGCAGTTTCTAGAGTAAGGCTGAGATCCTTTTCTTTTCTCTCCTATAGACTACATTTGGTCAATTTTGTGGAACCTGTGGGCCTCAATTACTCCATGTTTATTCCTACCTTGTTGAATCAGGGCACCACTGCTCAGCAAGAGAAATGGCTGCTTTCATCCAAAGGACTCCAGATAATTGGCACCTATGCCCAGACGGAAATGGGCCACGGTTAGTCCACATCTGAGGGTCCGTGGGTAACCCACCTCAGGACTTCAGTTAACAGTGACCATTGGCATTTGATTTTTTTTCTGCTGCTGCGTATTTGGGATTTTATTTTTAAATTATTAAATCAAAATTCAGCTTCTTGTCTTCTGGGGGCATTTCCCCGTAAACTGGTCCAGGGCTCTGGCCTGTAAACATCATTCAGTGTTATTACTTAAAGCCTTTTATCATTGCTGCATATACCCCCTTTTAACGGCTGCTGAGCAGTTAGGAAAGATGGGGATTAAAGTACAACAAAGCCCCCATTATGTTGGTNTATGATGTAGAGTTCCCTTAATCTGGAATAATGTTCATTGACCATTGTGGATTAATTTTTAACACATTACCCACTTACCCATCTGTAACCCTGAAGACCTTTAGATGATTCTGCCTTGGATTATATATTTACTCTTCTGGATGTTTGCTTAGATTATCTAGGGAAAGATAGTTTGAATTGTTTTTCCTCAGGAGCTTTTGTTAACAGCTCTACAAATAAGTGTTCTGTGGACTTCCTTTCAATTTTCAAAACGAACAAGTAAAACCTAAAAATAAAGCAAAAACAAAAAAAATCACCCATACTCTAAAAAAAAAAAA
>NW_007726330.1:842476-851632 GCF_000696425.1 Galeopterus variegatus | reverse complement strand
AAGTAAAACCTAAAAATAAAGCAAAAACAAAAAAAATCACCCATACTCTAAAAAAAAAAAAATCTAACCAATCAAACCAGCAAATAATACCAACAAAACCAAAAATAAACAAAAGGGGTTTTTAGTCTAAAACAGATAGAATTTACTTCCTGAATTAAGTGTAGAATTTTAAAAGGAATTCTGGCCCTGAAATGGAGAAGGGATACCACTAGGTTCTGCAGTTGGCTTATTAGGTAGTTAAATGGTAAATTTTACGTTTAACTTCGTAAGAACGGGGTTTAAATTTTCCTAACCTTCATCCTGAGGGCCAAGGTTGTTTGGCAAGAATGGATGGTAGAATGCAGTTTCTAGAGTAAGGCTGAGATCCTTTTCTTTTCTCTCCTATAGACTACATTTGGTCAATTTTGTGGAACCTGTGGGCCTCAATTACTCCATGTTTATTCCTACCTTGTTGAATCAGGGCACCACTGCTCAGCAAGAGAAATGGCTGCTTTCATCCAAAGGACTCCAGATAATTGGCACCTATGCCCAGACGGAAATGGGCCACGGTTAGTCCACATCTGAGGGTCCGTGGGTAACCCACCTCAGGACTTCAGTTAACAGTGACCATTGGCATTTGATTTTTTTTCTGCTGCTGCGTATTTGGGATTTTATTTTTAAATTATTAAATCAAAATTCAGCTTCTTGTCTTCTGGGGGCATTTCCCTGTAAACTGGTCCAGGGCTCTGGCCTGTAAACATCATTCAGTGTTATTACTTAAAGCCTTTTATCATTGCTACATATACCCCTTTTTAATGGCTGCTGAGCAGTTAGGAAAGATGGGGATTAAAGTACAACAAAGCCCCCATTATGTTGGTCTAATTATTAAAGACTTTGTTGGAAATTCTTCAGAGGTTCAGTGCCTCAGCAATATCTGAAAGATGCCTCTCTGCTTTAATGAAGTTAAGGTGTGGGTTTTAGGGGGCAGAGGGTGATGGCAGCTGCATGTCATACTCTTTCATTGTCTACTAGCAGGACTGTAAGGCAGTTTGGAAAAAATCCCATGATGCTGTTCATCTGACTCCAGCAGTCTTTTCATACATTCTTCCCATACATGTCTGTGGACACTCTTCATTGCCAATAGTTCTTGGTAAAGGAGTTCGTGAATATCTGGTGACTTTCAAAAAGTTTTGCTTTTGGTCTTACTGTGAAATAAGTGTGTTTTTGTGGACAAAGCCATTGGCAGGTTTGAGTGTTTTGAATTTGAGCTGCCCAGCCTTATATCTAATTATCAAGGTGGAGGCAGTAAATAAAGGGAAAGAGAAGGGATGCAGGAATCATGAAAATTTCATTTTGTATTTGGTTTGCTGCATTTTCACTTGTGAATTGGTTTAAGGAGAATGTTCTTTATCATCTCCATGGGAACTGTAGATTCTGGTCATGGTCTGACATTACAGAGACCTCACTAAATAAACACTCAAGACTAGCTTCAGGATGGCCAATACTGAGATTACAAGCCTGAGGAAAGGTTTCCTAAGGGAAGAAAGATAACATTTTTTATGCATATTGTTCTTTGTTGACTGCTTTTCCGTGGAAGTCAATCCATTTGTAGGTCAATTTGTGTCATGTGACAGCATTGCCTTACATACATAAAAAGTCCTTCAATGTCAAGGAGGTTGGCAAAAGAGCAGCTTGTTCAGAATGAAATCTAATTATTTAAATTCTGAAACTTTTGGAAATTGGCGAACAATGATTATCTAAAATGTTCTCACAGAATTGGCTGTAGCCAGCTTGAGACTTTTTCTCTTCTTTTCGGTGGCTGGCTGGTGTGGGGATCTGAACCTGTGGCCTTGGTGTTACGAGGGTGTTCTCTAACCAACTGAGCTAACTGGCTAGCTCCAAGTTTGAGACTCTTTCATGTCTAGGTAGCCCCTGAGAAATGAAGAGACTCTTGTTCAGGCTCATTCCATGTTCCTTCAGAATCTTAAATTTCAATCACCTGCACAAAGTGTCGGTCATCAGTCTTATCTTTTCCCTTGTCTAAAGACGTGAAGAAATCCCAGCACACACCTGCTCTGTGGTTCTGTGAGTCTTCAAGGCAGAGGCCTGAGCTGAGGAGGGCTTCCCTCCCCAGGGTTCTGGGGTTGAAGGAACAGCCTGTGGAACTCGGTCCAGCGTTATTATCCTGACCACACATTTCTTGAGGTCACAAAGCAGGTATTATGTTTGCTCTTCACACATATTTGATCATTTTAAGATGTGGCCACTTCATAGGGATTCTTCTTGCCTTGTTTTCTATTATTAAGTATTTAGGAATATAGAGTTTATACAATACATAGCTGTTGTCCTTGAAGATGGTATAGTATCCTCGCACATTCCCATCATTAATTCTTAAATATGAAATAAAGCACCTTTCCTCCTTTGAAACTTGAAGACAGGCAGTAAGCTTGATTTTGTAAATCATTGTCTTTCTCTCCCTGCATCTTCCCCACCCTCTTTCCCCATGCGAGCTAGTCTCCTCTTTTCCCAAGTGATTCTCTTCCTTGTCAGGGGACTTCCCATGAAACATGTTTCGTGGACTTCCCATGAAACTTGTTCCGCCGGGCATTTGGACTGTCCTAATTTCTCTACTATTATTGATGATAATATAAACTTCTATAAACCTCTTTATGAAAACTATTCTTTGGGGCTATATCTTTGGAATATCTTTCTCAGAAATGAATTACTACATTGAAGGGAATGAACATTTCATAGTTTTTGTTGCACAGTTTGAGACTTCCTGAAACAGAACAAGTTTACAATATATTTAGCAACTTCTCTACCTGTATCTCCATAGCCCCGTCAACATGGTCACTTTATTTTTGCTACTTTAACGTATATCTAAGAGTTAAAGTTTTAATTTTCCATTGCTAGTGAAGCTGGATGTTGTTATATGTCTTGATTTAAAGTTTACATTTCTTATGTAATTTGAGTGCTGATTAAATAGGATCTTCATATTGATCTTATGTGATAATATTTTATGTTTAATATTTTTTCCATTACCTTCTGTTTTATTAAATGTTTTGGCCTTGTGTATTCAATGCATCCTTCCCTGAGTTGGCATAAATTTTCTCTCACCAATAATTATCTTCTGTTTTCTTACAATATTTTTGTTTGATTTATGTTTAATGCTTTAATTTGCATATGGAGTGAGAATGAATCCCAAATGATTTTCTAGATTTTTAATGATTATTAACCACTGGTTCTTTTCCTATTGTTACATTCTTTCTGTTTTGTCTTAGAGTTTTATAATAGTTTAAATTTATTTCTGGAACCTTAAATGTATTACCTCAATATGTTTGTTTCTTTGTTTTTCTTCTAAATATCATAAATTTTGGCTCAATTTTGCTTTGTAAAATATTTTAATATCTGATAAGATAAGCCTATTGTCACATTTCAAGATACATGTATTTATATCATATGTATTTGGTATTCTTGCCTACTTATTCTTATAGATAAATTCTGATCTCAGTTTGTCAAGTTCTAAAAAATATCCTACAGGAATTTTAAGTCTGCCTTGTATTTTCCTGGGAAGTGTTACCTTTATTTAGTCCTCTCAGCCAAGAATTACCTCTTTCTTTCCTGTTATTCATATCTTCTTTTATTCATGCTGTTAGGTACTTATATTTTTTCTTTTCTTTTTTTTTTTTTCCTTTTTGTCTTTTTTACTGACCGGTAACGGGATCGCAACCCTCGGTGTCGCGCCTGTACCAGGGACTGGCAACGGGATCGCAACCCTCGGTGCTGCGCCCGCGCGCTCAGCCAGTGAGCGGGAACCGGTCTCCACATGGGATCCGAACCCTCGGCTGGGGAGCCGCCGCGCTCCGAAGCGGCACACTCTCCAGTGTGCCACCGGGCCGGCCCAGTACTTATATTTTTTCTTAAATAAATCTTTAATATCCTGAGCTAAGTTACTTAACAAATTTTAAATATTTTGTTACTTTTATAAATTATATTTCTCTTTACTGAGCTTTCTGTTTGAATGATCCTAATAGATCAGAATGCAGTGGATTCCCTCACCCACCCAACCCCTTAATAGCCTGCAGCTTATTTCATTTATTTGCTGGTACTTAGTCATTGCTGTTGATTTCCTAGGATTATAATCATGCTTTCCACAGAGCTATTTTTATTTTTTCCTTTCTCATATATTATTAATATAATCATTTTTCCTCAGTATTTGATTGCCAGCCTTTCCAGGCTTGTATCATGTGGAAGGAGAGACTGGGGAGGCCTTTTGATGTTATGATTGTAAAAGAACTGACTCTAGTGCTTCACCAAGTATAATGTTGGTGCTTTGTAATTTTATAATAAATTATTTGAAAAATAATACATAATGTTTATCATGCATAACCAACTTTTTACAACAAATACTTAGTTAAGTCAAAAAACTATCCAGATCACTTTCTCCTTGTAACATTTTAAAATTCCATCCACTTCTGAATAATCCATGTATTAGTCACAAGAGACATTTTTCTCCTGAAAACATTCTTTAGTCTCAAAACAGTTTCTGATTGTGGTGGTTTTACGCCGTGCCCCCTACAGTTGTTTTTTTGTTTTTTTGTGGGGTTTTTTTTGCCAGCTGGCTGGCTGGTACAGGATCGAACCCTTGACCTTGGTGTTGTCAGCACCACGCTCTCCCAAGTGAGCTAACTGGCAAGTCTTTCTAAGTGTATTTTGTGGTAATCCTTAGCACGTGTTATTACTCCATGATAAACCACGCAGATACTTCCGTGAGTCTGATGGAGTGCTCTGTAGTGGCCTTTCCTTCACCAGGAGTTGCTCTGATTTCTAGTAATGCAAAATAGCCTTCTATGAAAGTGCTAAAAAATGGCTGGTCTCAGGTTTCATTACTAGCTCAAAAGAGTTTTCTCTTTTCAGGTCCTAGGTGTACATCGATTTTTCTTCTAGACACTCATTTTAAAAACTGGGGACACTTGACATTTCTCTTTGTGAGTGAAAGGCACTCCTTGTTTCGCCATTATCTTTTTTACCTGAACAAAGCCCTTAACCCATCTCAGCCTTAATTTCTTCTCTGTAAAATGAGGGATTCAGTCACACATTCTTTGATTTTTATGTGACTGGTTAACTGAAAGCACAGACACTTGATTGGAAGAAGTCCTTGATCAGCCCATGCCTGAGCAGTGTGCCCTGGTTATTTTCCTCCTTACCTTATATGGAACAAACAGATATTTAAAAACCAAAATGTTGGGCCAGCCTGGTGGCGCACTGGAGAGTGCGCCTCCTGGGAGTGCGGCGGCGCTCCCGCCGAGGGTTCGGATACCATGTGGAGACCGGTTCCCGCTCACTGGTTGAGCGCAGTGCGGGCGTGACACTGAGGGTTGCAATCCCATTGCCGGTCAGTAAAAAAGACAAAAAGGAAAAAATAAAAAATAAAAACCAAAGGGCCGGCCCGGTGGCGCACTGGATAGTGCGCCGCTTGGGAAGTGCGGTGGCGCTCCCGCCCGAGGGTTCGGATCCCACATACAGACCGGTTCCCACTCTCACTGGCTGAGCGAGGCACGGGAGCGACGCCGAGGGTTGCAATCCCGTTGCCGGTCCCCGGTCCGGTACGGGGGCAACACTGAGGGTTGCGATCCGTTGCCGGACACGGAAAAAATAAATAAAGAAATAAATAAATAAAATAAAAACCAAAATGTTGTTTAGGCTCATTTCTAAGATAATTAAATAGAATATTAAGAGCAATATAGAGTTGATTAATTTGGAGCTAGAAGTCAAACACAATGCCAGTTATGTGGAGAAATACAATGACATATAGGATTTTCTATCCTTAGAAATAAACTCCCACAGGGCTGGCTGGTTAGCTCAGTTGGTTAGAGTGCCACGCAGGTAACACCAAGGTCAAGGGTTTGGATCCCCATGCTGGCCAACTGCCACCCCCTCCCACCCCCCGAAAAAAAAAAAATTCATGCAGAAGTCTGAAGTTACCTGCAGATTTTAAGTGGAAAAGAATGACCCCACAAAGCAGGTTTAAAATGACTAAAATCAAGATGTTTATTATTAGTGGTAATTCCTGTATAATTGAAATGGAGAGCTTGTTATGCATGAGTCTGTAACTTGTAATTGTTATGATCTTCACTAGAAATTGCATGTCTTTTTTTATTTCTGAAATAAGTTATTGGGATGAAGAGCACTGTCGGTTTTTGTTAAATTGTTTCAGTAGAGCATGGCTGAATATCTGATGTAATCAATCTGAATGAAATGATCAGAGTTATGTAAGGAATGTGGATTGATGTTAGATGTTTAGTGGAAAACAGAAAATTTTTTTTGTTGAAATTTTTATTGAAATTGTACCTAGAAAACACTTTAGTCTGGGGGATCATATTGTCACTCAGAGAACCGTGTTCTCCTGTCTCCCCTTCTTGTCAGAATGAATCGTTGTACCACTTAAATTCTCCATTCTATACAACCTTTTCAGGGCCGGCCCGTGGCTCACTCGGGAGAGTGCGGTGCTGATAACACCAAGGCCATGGGTTCCGATCCCTATATAGGGATGCCGGGTTAGCTCACTTGGGAGAGTGTGGTGCTGACAACACCAAGTCAAGGGTTAAGACCCCCTAATCGGTCAGCTTTAAAAAATACACACAACACACACACACACACACACACACACACACACACCCTTTTCAAATTTTTTATTTCCTTTAATTGCTAGGCTGGAATCCTTTGCCTTGTACATGTGGTTTTGTGTACCTAGGTTTGGAATCAGTAGCCAATCCTTGCCATATTCCTTACCAACTTAAGAAAAATGGAAATTGCCAAGGGTTGTAAAGTATACACAGGAAGACATGGTGCTCCCAACCATGATAAAGTGAATGCAACTAATTTATACTTACAGAAGGTTTTGTTTTCTCCTTCCTTGCTCTCTTTTCAAATTACTGATTCTCTCACACCTGATGACTCTTCTCTCAAATGCCTGTCCTTGGTATTTCTTCAAAGCTTTGTGCACCGAGGGCGGCCTGAGCCTCTGGACCTTCACTTGGGCATGTTCCTGCCCACCTTGCTTCACCAGGCAACCACAGAGCAACAGGAGCGCTTCTTCGTGCCCGCCTGGAACTTGGAGATCATTGGCACTTATGCCCAGACAGAGATGGGTCATGGTACGGTGTATTCAGTCTACCTTCTGGGTTGGGCGGGCCCCTATGAGCTTAACATGCACGGAGTGCCTGCCATGTGCTAATGATGGCATGTCTTGTACTATGATCTGTTTAAATGACCTCTTTCTTCAGAGTCCAGGTTTTGGCGTGGACATTGCTTTGGTCAGTGGAAATTAAAATTATGTTATCATAGTGATTTGCTGATTGATTTTTTTCACGGTTCCCATTTAGAAAGTCAAGAATTACAAGCCAGGCTTTATTTACCAAGTTGTTTTTCAAGTTCACAGAGATTGCATAGAATCTGTGTGCATATAGAATCTGAATTCATCCTTTTTCCTTTGTTACTATTTGATTACCTTTACAACTGATACTTTAATGAACTTTTACAAATTCCAGAAGAAATACAGATTAGTAGTGTGTGTGCTTTTTGACTTGCTGAAGGGAAATGAGTAGCTTATTATAACCAAGATGTGCAACATTTTGTGCCTTGAAGTTATTCGCACCTTGATTCAGTAAATCCAGCAAAGTTCTGAAGGTGGCTTGGCCAGAGGTTAGAAGAATAAGATATGCCATACTTTCAGGCAGTCGGTTTCAAACTCTCTATTTACCACCTTTTTTCCTTTCCATCCCTCTACCTACTTTTCTTCATGAACCTAGGTGGTTAGCTCTTCTCTTACCATCTGTTCTGAATTGGTGTCTGCATTTGCCATTCATTTGCTTCTGGCTTCTTTTTTTCTGCTCTCAGGTTTCAGAAAACTTGGTCTAGTATATATTTGCCACTTGTTCCTTGTTTCTGTATGACTGCTTCTTCTTATTCGGTGCTGAGTAGTAGTTTACAGGATTTTCACAAGACTCAAAGTGGAATCCTGTTTGGTTCAATTGTGCTTTTGAAAATGTTTTGTCCTTATCTGTTCTGTTTAATATGTTATCCTTTTTTTCTGTAAAACCTTACTCTTTGGTGAAAGGAGTCTAAGTATCTGGTTTCTTGATTCTTACTTGGGAAGGTTGTGGATTGCACATAAATTGCTCATCTCTGTTATTCAGCTTGGAAGTTCCTAAATGTTTCAAAGTGTAAGTGTTTAATGAAGTCTAGCATTATCAAAGCAGTTTGGTAAAAGGTTCCAGCATTTGCTTCAGTGTAGTATTGTTATAGAGAGTGCCACCTAGAATGTTTTTCTATAACTTTTTTCAAAGAGTTTTGGCATTTTTGTATTAGGATTTAAAAAGTACCCGTACGTGTCCAATAAGCATATGAAACCAGGAACTCTCCTTCGTCATACTAATGAACCAGCTAGGACTAAGTTAAGGCCTGACACTGGAAACCCATAGGGTGAATTCAAACCTTATTACTGGACCTTTAGGAACTTTAAAAAGTTACTGTTCCAGGTCTTTTTGTCCATAATGATTATAGCTTTCTAAGCTCTTATTTTCCATTCTAGCAGTCATTCTGAAATGAATTCTCAATATACAAGAACGTTAGCTGAAATCTCTTCCTATCACGTTATCTTATTCTCAGTAGTGCAAAATTCCAGAATGTTGAATTGATGTGGTAAACATAATACATATGAGTTGAAATTGGCATATTTGCAACTTAGAAATGGGTTTAAAAGGACAGTTAACTTCCCTGTTAAATTCGTATATTATGATCTTATAAAAATATGATTCTAAGCTGCCTTTATATTTTGTTTTGGTTGATTTAAATAAATGCTACAAGTCCACTAAATCAAATATGGAAATGGAACATGCATGAAATTTATATTTTCAGCCTAGCGGGAAACTATCTGATAGTATAGAAAATTTTAAGTATGAGGGTACTGCAAAAAGTTCATGGAAAAATAGAAATTTTTTTTTGGTGGCTACCCGATACAGGGATCTGAACCCTGACCTTGGTGTTGTCAGCACCATGCTCTAACCAAGGAAGCTAAGTAGGCAGCCCAAAAAACAAAGTTAAAAAATAATATGAATCTTTCCATGAACTTTTTTTTTTTTTTTTTTTTTTTTTTTTTTTTTTTTTTTTTTTTTT
>NW_007726330.1:831020-841505 GCF_000696425.1 Galeopterus variegatus | reverse complement strand
CCTCGCTCAGCCAGTGAGCGGGAACCGGTCTGTATGTGGGATCCGAACCCTCGGCGGGAGCGCTGCCGCGCTTCCCAAGCGGTGCACTAGCGCAGTGCGCCACCGGGCTGGCCCATCCATGAACGTTTTGAAGTACCCTTATATCCTTGTTATCAACCATTTGTAGCTCATCCACAGATGTTTTCTTGGTGGTGGTAGATTTTGTTTTTCTCTGAGAGATTAGTGCTTAAAGGACCTGGCAGGAAGTTTTACCCTCTGTTTTTTCCCCATATTTATCTAAAGTAAATGTAATTTATCGCCATAGGAACTCATCTTCGAGGTTTGGAAACCACAGCCACATATGACCCCAAAACTGAAGAGTTCATTCTCAACAGTCCTACTGTTACCTCTATTAAGTGGTGGCCTGGGGGGCGTAAGTGAATTTTTCAGCATTTATTGGACATTTTGCAGATTTATTATGAAATAATGTTTAGAATGTAGAACTTATGTGAAATTATCATTTTGAAACATAGGAAGAACTCTTAAATCTTAAACTCTTCTAAGCTATGTCACATTCTCTTGTGGTACATGTTATATATATTTATACATTTCACAGAGTGTAGAAATGACAACGCTCTTGTTCTGCTTTTCGTAGTTTTTCACTTAAACTTTCCTTTGTATTAGCATAGTTTTCATAGTCATCATTTAAAATAACTTAGTATCCCCTGTTTGATTAGTCATTTCCATATTGCCAAGCATTTGACATGTTTTCAAATTCTTATTTTAAATAGCTTTGGCATGAAACTTTCATTACTAAATATCTTCTTAATTCCATTTTGAATTATTGTCTAGGGATATATATTTCAGATAGAGTTAGTGTTTGAAGGATCTTGTTATTCACATTATGTATTTTTAATATGTGACGTTATGTTTTGATAAAAAAAAACTAGCATGCAAAAAACAAATACTTCTGTAGCTGTTGAGCACTTGAAACGTTGTTAGTTGACTGGGAAACTAAATCTTTTATTTTATTTAACTATAAGTGATTTCAATGTAAATAGCCACATTTGGCTAGTGACTACTCTCTTGGATAGCAGTGCCTTAGGGAAAAAAATAAGTAATTAAAATTAATGTTCTTATGGGTATCCTAAAATTTTCTTTATGTAAATGCATGAGAAATAAGTGGAAAAGAAAGTAAAGCTGTCTTGTTAAATGAAGGATTGCCTTGCCAAAATTCAGTAAATTTTAGTAACTGTCAGCTTAAGTGAATTTCTTTCTGAAAGCTAGGTATGGTATACTGTCATCAGAAAAGCTTTCTGGTACCAGACAGCTGCCAAAAAAAAAAAAAAAGAAAGGCTTTCTGGACAGACTTTATTGATGTAGTCTAGTGTTTAACACATGCTTTCTTCCCTTCTGTTTCTGCCCATTGGAAATGTTAGAATGTATGCTCATTTCTCTCTCTTGTTCCCTTTGATGTTGCAGTTGGAAAGACTTCAAATCATGCCATAGTTCTTGCCCAACTGATCACTAAGGGGAAATGCTATGGATTACATGCCTTTATTGTACCTATTCGTGAAATCGGGACCCATAAGCCTTTTCCGGGTAAGAATTGTTTATCTGATGTTGAGATGAAAATTAAACTGAACACCTTTCTTTTGCAAAAAGTATAATGCACAACTAAAGAGGAGAAGGAAAAGCCAGGAATTCCAGAGCATAAACATCTCATGACTTTCCTTTGATCTGTGTTAGGTATTACTGTTGGAGACATTGGCCCCAAATTTGGTTATGATGAGATAGATAATGGCTACCTGAAGATGGACAACTATCGTATTCCCAGAGAAAATATGCTGATGAAGCATGCCCAGGTATATTTAGTTAGAAGGTAGGGGCAGAGACATCAGACATGGGGATTGCAATGGCTGTTGATAACGATGGGTTTAGAAAGGTCTGTTCTTTTAGAAGGTAATAACATTTTTACTCTGGATGCTTTTTTTATTATGAAAGTGAAATCAGAAGCAGTTGGCAGGGGCGAGGAGCATATCCTGGTTTGCAAAACTTTCACATGCATTAAAATTACCTGGAGGGCTGGTTGAAACCCAGATTGCTAGACCCTACCCCCAGAGTTTCTGATTCAGTAGGTCAGGGTGGGGACTGAGATTTAGTGATTCAGACAAGTTGCCAGTTGATGCTAATGCTGCCCTTCTAGGGACTACACTTTGAGAACCACTAGCCTAAACTGCCTCTTGGACTTAATAGAAGGAAGCATCTGTCTCATGTTCTTTTCCAGGTGAAGCCTGATGGCACGTATGTGAAACCCCTGAGTAACAAGCTCACCTATGGAACCATGGTGTTTGTCAGGTCTTTCCTTGTGGGAGAAGCTGCTCGATCTCTGTCTAAGGCATGCACCATTGCCATCCGATACAGCGCCGTGAGGCACCAGTCTGAAATAAAGCCAGGGTAAGGGTGGGGTCTGAGATGAGCTCAGTAGTGAAGACCTGGCTTTGACCCCATTCAGATATCAGAATTCCCTAATGTGGATAAAGATGCATTGGTTATGCAGAGTTAGCTAGGATGGCAGTGTACTAGGCCTGCTACCTAGTACTTAGGCTTCCTTTTCTTAAAAGGGAAGATGAGACTAAACACTTTGTTATTTTTAACCTTCTAAGAAAAATAGTAATAATATTACTTGAGCTCTATAAAGGCAATGTTCAGAACGCTGAAGGCACTTTGAAAATTCTAATTACTACTAACAAGTACAAATTATGTGTGGTGAAAGTGGCATTAAATTGATTCCCTTTTGTGTTCTTCGCCATGGTTTATTCCTATTTACTTGGGCATGACTCGCTGATACTCTTTTAACTCTTAATAAAGAAATCAATATGAGCAGACCTTTGCTAATTCCTATACTTCAAAATATACTTCAAAATAACTCTGTGCACTGGGTCTTCTCCAAGACTATGGTCAAAATATAGGTTATTCAGCCATGTAGTGTGCTAGACCTCTTCAGCCTTCTTGCTGTGAGATTAACTAGCTTTGGTTTAGTATGTTTTTTTGTTTTTGTTTTTGTTTTAAAGATGACCAGTAAGGGGATCTTAACCCTTGACCTGGTATTGTCAGCACCACGCTCTCCCAAGTGAGCTAACCAGCCATCCCTATATAGGCATCGGAACCCATGGCCTTGGTGTTATCAGCACCACACTCTCCCAAGTGAGCCACGGTCTGGCCCCATGGTTTTGTATGTTGCTATGAGATACAATTTTGCACCTAGAAAATTCTGTCTGCCTAAGGCATTACAACAAAGTGGTTAAGAGCATGGTCTTTTGGAGTCAAATAGCCTAGATTTAAATCAGGGATCTGCCACTTATTAGCCACGTGACCTCAGGCAGATTCTCAACTTCTCAGTTTTTCTTTGTAAAATGGGAATAATAATAGTAGCTACCTCACAGGTTCTTTATGAGGATTAAATAAGTTAATATATCAAAATGCTTAGACTAGACTAGAACCTGGCACATAGCAGGTTCTGTATAAGCATTCACTTTTTATTTTCTTTTTTTTCTTTTCATGTATAATTTAGTGAACCAGAACCGCAGATTTTGGATTTTCAAACCCAGCAGTATAAACTCTTTCCACTTTTGGCCACTGCCTATGCCTTCCAGTTTGTGGGTGCGTACATGAGGGAGACCTATCATCGGATTAATGAAGGCATTGGCCAAGGGGACCTGAGTGAACTGCCTGAGGTACGTGTTTGGCCGCGTTCACTCATGGGTACACTTCTGTTTCATGTTTGCCTGTTGGATAATATCCAGAGAATATTAAACTTTGGGATTTTCTGAAAAGAATTATATAATCTTAGAACTTTTTCTCACTGAAAGTGGATTATATGTGAAGATATGTGGGTTTCATTTTTAAGTTTTGTTTCTTTGTTTTTTTAAAGGTTAGTCAAATGAAGCATGGGAGTGGAGAAGGAACAAAGAAATCTGTAACTGGTTGTGATCAATTAGTTTTAAACACCACTACACTCAGACCAAACTGTTTTTAAGTATTTTAAATATCATTAGGAGTATTGTACTATGTTGGTCATTCGTCAATCAAAGGAACGTTAAGTGGTGACTTTTTGCCAGATAGAATGGTTTTGGAAGGAGTGTGGGAATGTTATTGATTCAGGCTAGTCAGACAACTGCTTCTTTAGTTTGCATGCATGGCAACTGGTTTGGACAGTGACCGGTCTTGTTAGAGGTGGATACATGTTTTCTCATTGGAAACTCAGGCTCTGAGCAGCACAGATTTCCTAATGGCTTTGTGCTTTTTCCCTCAGCTTCATGCCCTCACTGCTGGGCTTAAGGCTTTCACTTCTTGGACAGCCAACACTGCTATTGAAGCGTGTCGGATGGCTTGTGGTGGGCATGGCTATTCTCACTGCAGTGGTCTTCCAAATATTTATGTCAACTTCACCCCTACCTGCACCTTTGAGGGAGAAAACACTGTCATGATGCTACAGACAGCTAGGTGAGAGCGAAATTCATGATTTATCTGCTAAGAATGTTGAAGTCCTTTTCATAGGCGCTTGTTCCCATGTTTTCTTTTTTGTTTCTTTTGTTTTGTTTTGTTTGCGGCTGGCTGGTACAGGGATCCGAACCCTTGACCTTGGTGTCACTACCACACTCTGACCAACTGAGCTAACTGGCCAGCCCTGTTCCCATGTTTCCTCTTCACTCTGTGTGTGTGTGTGCGTGTGTATGTATTTGTTCCTGAAAGGCATAATTTTGCCCTCTGTGCCTATCACATAGCTTAAGGTTATTTCAAGAGTAGAGTTACTAAGAGCGTGTGTACTGGTGATTTTTAGGTTCTTGATGAAAAGTTATGACCATGTGCACTCAGGAAATTTGGTATTTGGCATGGTTTCCTACTTGAACGACCTGCCTAGTCAGCGCATCCAGCCACAGCAGGTAGCAGTCTGGCCGGCTGCAGTGGATATCAACAGCACCGACAGCCTAACCGAAGCATATAAACTTCGTGCAGCCAGGTGAGCTCACCCTCCGAGTTAAAATACACGGTCAAGGGGGCAGGGGACTCTGGGGCTGCAGATCATATAGACCAGAAGGAGCCATGAGTACTATTGATCATTTCCTCAGATCTCCAGTTGTTGTTTTTTTTTTAATTTCTGAACAGATTAGTAGAAATTGCTGCAAAAAACCTTCAAACTGAAGTGATTCACAGAAAAAGCAAGGAGGTAGCATGGAACCTAACTTCTGTTGACCTTGTTCGAGCAAGCGAGGTCAGTGGTAGCTTTCTCTCACACCACTCCCCGCCGCAACCCCCACGAGCATCCCCCATTTTATTAGTGCAAATCCCTTGTCATCATGTACTGAATCTATTTCCAAGGTTCTCACACCTTGTTTTCTTTTTATCTAGGCACATTGCCACTATGTGGTAGTTAAGCTCTTTTCAGAAAAACTCCTCAAAATTCAAGATAAATCTGTCCAAGCTGTCTTAAAGAATTTATGTCTCTTGTATTCTCTGTATGGAATCAGTCAGAATGCAGGGGATTTTCTTCAGGTGAGTATTTTCTAAGTAGAAGTCTTTTTTTTTTTTTTAAGAAACATAATTGTTATCTACTTTATATTTGTGTGTGTATAAATATTTATATATATATATATATATTTAATTTATTTTCTTATTTATTTATTTATTTGGGTTTCTTTTAGGGAAGCATCATGACAGAGTCTCAAATTTCCCAAGTAAACCAGCATATAAAGGAGTTACTCACTCTCATTCGCCCTGATGCAGTTGCTTTGGTCGATGCATTTGACTTTCAGGATCTGACGCTCGGCTCTGTGCTTGGCCGCTACGATGGGAATGTGTATGAAAACTTGTTTGAGTGGGCCAAGAAATCCCCACTGAACAAAGCAGAGGTAAAAAACCAATGTCTTTTCACCCTTTCAAATTCGTCATTTAAATATTGGGGCAGGAAAAGCCTCTGGAAAGGGATTCATCTGTGAAAACTTTGAAAGCATTGTGGCTGCTTCTGACAGTCACTATATTTGAGCACCAGGTTCAGAAGGAAATTAGGTTGTTCCCACAGTAGACAGGGTTTTAATTCCCTTGGATACTTAGTAACTAATTGAACATTTTCAAACATACACAAAAATAGAATACTCTAATGCACCTCCATGTGCCCTTTGTCCATCTCTTCAACAGCTATCAACTCATGGCCGGTGTGTTTCATCTGAACCCTCACCTCCCATCCCCCACCACCTAGGGATTATTTTGAAACAAATCTAAGACATCAGATACTATGATCCATAAATATTTCAATATGTGGCTCTAATAGAAAAGGACTCCTTAAAAACAACCACAATACCATTCCCACACCTAAACAAACTAATGTCATGAAATACCCAATGTCCAGATTTCCCCAATTGGCTCAATTTTTTTCTTAACAAGTTCTTTGATTCAGGATCCAAATAAGGTCCAAATAATCTCTCAACTAAAAGTATGCTATTTTTAATAAAAGGGGCTGGCCAGTTAGCTCTGTTGGTTAGACCCAAAGGTCAAGGTTTCAGATCCCTGTACCAGCCAGCCGTCAAAAAAAAAAAAGTATGTTATTTTGCTGTTTTACATAGCAATCTCTTTATCAGTGTTTCTTCTCTCTTCCTTCTCTGCAGGTCCACGAATCTTACTATAAGCACCTGAAACCACTGCAGTCCAAGCTCTGAGGTGTCACAAAGACAAGTGTAATTGGCTCTAGAAAGCAGCCTGTGTGCAACTCTCTTCATACATGACACACTAATCTGCGTGGAATCTTTATCAAATTCAAATAGTTATAGAGCAAATGATAAATTGACCCCTTTCCTGTTTTTATAAATGAAGGGAAAAATGAACAGATTTCAGAGATTAGATGAAAAAAAAGCAGATGTGTTTTAAGTGCCGTTAACACTGAAAGGGACCTGTTAGCATTCAGAAAAAGCTTAAGAAATGCAGTTTGACTTCCATTTGTAATGCTGCTGACTAGGCCGTGACTTTGATAATTAGCAGAATTTAACTACTGAGTAGTTAATTATTTTCACATGTTAATTGCTAATCACTGGCTGTATACGTGTTTTTAAGCAAAGTTATTTTTGAAGTGGGGTAGAACACTTCCAAGTTTTCCTGCTAAATGTCTTACCACTTCTACCATGAGGCCTGGCTAGAAGGCAGGACTGAAGAAAAGAGACTGGGGGAAAAAAACTAATCAGAAAACTGAATGTGCGCCAGTTGATGCTTGACACGTTTTCCTCCTGCTTGCCCTCCTTTGCTGATGCATTGCTCCAGTCTAACTTCATAATAGCATTTTTCCAACAGGAAGATTTTTTCAGCATAGGCCTCCTGCAGGATCACTGTCTCATGTAATTAGGAATTAATCTTCCATTCAAAAGAATCTCTAAACTGTCACTTTAGTAACACTACAACTCCCTTTGTCCCCAACTTCTTGGGAAAGTGTAGGTAGCAAAGTTATCTCTACATTTGATTTTTGGCCGCTGCTGGGACCATAGTCAATGGTGTTTGATCTCCCTCCCTCCCTATTTCCCTCTCCCAAAAGAAATACTGAAGAAAGGAGAAAAAAATATCATGGTTCCTTCTTAGTAGAATAAATGGAGGGAGAGCTCTCAGCCATGGCACTGCTGTAACATTGGTGACCATATTAACGGTTTTCTGAGACAATCCAGATTTCACATTTCTGTCATCTTAAGCCGTTAAATGCTTGGAGGTTACAAATTATTTGGCATTAAAAAAATAAAAATCACTCAGGTAACCTCTTACACTCAGAAATAGCGCAGAAAAACCCTTTGACACAAACCATGTGTTTTGATTCTTTGTTCAGAAAATATCATTGAAACCATGGCTAGAGGATAAATGAAAGTTCCATAGATTCTGTTTCTTATTATCGTGTGTATATCTGGCTTTCTTTTCGGTATGTTTCTAGGAGCTTTATTTGAATTGCTAAATTTGTCTTTCAGTTGAAATCTAATTTACACAATCATCCTTTATTTAAACATGTACCTCTTAATGACTTCTTCCTTAAAATCAATGTAAAACAACACGGCACTCTTTTTTTAACCTGTTAACTGTTTATCTGTGACATCTGCCTCATGAAAGCAATTGTTCTGGAATCAGTCCTGAGAATATAGGATAATTCAGTGGAAATGTAATTCCTGTCTTGGGACCTGACATAAAATCTTTCCCAGGGGAACTGGTAATATGGGACTTTTAGGTTACAACAGAAATATTGAATGTTGACAAAAGCCTTAATCTTTCCACTGGGAGAACTAATATTAGTTTATAGTATTATAAATATTATATTAAGGTTGAAGATTAATGCTGTGTTAATCTCATTTGGGTATATCTTGACAGTACAGATTCTGTAAAATAAACTTAAATGGCTTAATATTGACTTATTAAATCTAGAATTATTTCAAACTAGTGTTGAAGTACCTTACAGATGAGTGTCTGTGGGCAGGATCCGAGGGTCTTGGAAATTACCCCCACCTAATCTAGCTGCATAGATCTGGGATCTATCTTAGTAAGTTTGTAGAGGTTGTAGACCCTACAGGGCCACCTTTGATCCAGCACCTCGAGTTTTATTTAAAGACTAAATCTGGGTGCCGGCCCCGTGACTCACTCAGGAGAGTGCGGTGCTGATAGCGCCGAGACCGCGGGTTCGGGTCCCATATAGGGATGGCCGGTGCACTCACTGGTTAAGTGTGGTGCTGACAACACCGAGCCAAGGGTTGCGATCCCCTTACCAGTCAAAAAAAAGAAAACCTAAATCTGGCATTTGATACTATTTTTATTAACATTGGAACGTTTTTTCTTGAACTCTATACAGTGTCATCAAAGAATAAAGATATAATAAAACCTCAGTATAACTTATAACTGCTATTAAGAGAGAAAGTATGCCACACAAACATAAATTTAAATTATGAAGAAATTTAGAATATAGGTTTATTAGGTTCAGGTAACACCACGAACAAGAAAGGAAGCATGAGACCTGCCTGAACAGATAGCTATAAGTCAGCTTCAGTTGCTGTAATTGTGAGCAGCGCTGGTCATTTTACGAGTCCCTGTCAGTATTCGGTACGTATTTGTTGGCTGCACATTGAAGGCAGCAACAAGCCAGTTTGCTCTCCCTAAGCAGCCAGACTTTGCCATTGATAAGTTTGGGTCTGTTGGGTACTTTTGTGAGCTGTTTGCACAAAAAGGGCAAAGATAAAGTTCAACCTAGTCTTCTCCAAAATGATGATAAATACTGTGTGAGTAGAATTAATGTGATTTTTCTATTAAATAATATTGATACAAGCCTTTTATAAAAAGTATTCTGAAGAGTATACAAAATTAAAAATTTGAGGTTTAATAGAAATGTGTTTGCTATTAATAATGGGTAGTTTTTGGAACTCTACCTTATGGTCTGTTAGATATATACTGAGGTGTATTTCAGTGTTTGGATATTAGTGACCTCAAAGAACAGTTGGTCCCAAAGCTCTTGGGGCCCTTCATGTTCTTGTCTTCAGAACACAGCACTGCTAAGTACCAGCTTATCTTCAGAACATTCACTAATTTCAACATTAACTTTGTTCTCATGCTTTCTAAGAACTCACCACTTGTAATTTACATATACCTGGAGGTATTTTTTATAGATCCTAAAGTTAACATGGTAGACCTTAATTTTTGGATTTTCTTCACTGCAGGGCTTTGCCTGGAGAAATACAGCTCTCCAAATTCACAATCCTGGAATTCTCTGGAGATAATAATTCTTAGACAACCGCTGCTCAAAGTCCCTCCCCCTTCATTTCTGCATTCTTTCCATCCATCTTATTAGAGAGTAAATTAGGTACAGGTGATCTGTAATGCCTGCTAACCTTTTTATTTTATTTATTATTTTTTTTAATTTATTAGAGAGTAAATTAGGTACAGGTGATCTGTAATGCCTGCTAACCTTTTTATTTTATTTTTTATTTTTTTTTTAATTTTATTTATTAATTTTTTTTCCTTTTTGTCTTTTTTCGTGACCGGCAACGGATCGCAACCCTCAGTGTCGCGCCCGTACCGGACCCGGACCGGCAACGGGATCGCAACCCTCGGTGTTGCTCCCACGCCTCGCTCAGCCAGTGAGCAGCTGGTCCGCATGTGGGATCCGAACCCTCAGCGGGAGCGCCTGCCACGCTTCCCAAGCGGCGCACTGTAGCAGTGCGCCACCAGGCCGGCCCTGCTGACCTTTTTATATATGTGTAAAGGATCCTGGGGTTATAGGTTGTCATAATTAGTAGCCGCGGCTGCGGCTAAAGAGAGGAGCAGTGCCAGGAAATTGATTGTTCTGAAACCAAGTGTCTTGTTCTGACTTAGATAAAGATTTTGATCATTTTTATGAAACAATGAAGGGAGGTCATCTCAACTAATTGACTATTACTACTACATTCTTGGAGGATTAGAGCAAATCACACTGTAAATGAGTAAAAATGACTTCATTTT
>NW_007726330.1:829881-830615 GCF_000696425.1 Galeopterus variegatus | reverse complement strand
CGAAGGGAGGTCATCTCAACTAATTGACTATTACTACATTCTTGGAGGATTAGAGCAAATCACACTGTAAATGAGTAAAAATGACTTCATTTTAAAATATTGATGGTGGGATTTTGCTTTTAGCTATCCACTCTGACCAAATTTTTAAGTACCTAATCCTGTGGCCCATGATAGTAAATATAGAAACATATGAGGGTACTTCAAAAAGTTTACAGAGAGATTTTGTGATCTTTTAATTCTGTTTTTCCAGAAACTTTCTGAAGTACCCCCATATGGGAAACTTTTAGAGTTACCAGATGTTAGCTATTGCAAATATGCAAATTCCTAGATTCCAGAGTGGTTTTTGTTTTGTTTTTCCCTTAAATTTAACTGGGCCATCGATTGTCTTGGAAAGATCTTGGTAAATAGGGAATGATTTTAAGAATTCTGAACTAGTCATTTGACATCAGTGCACATAAAAAAAAAAAAAAAAAAAAAGGCTCAGTTGCTTAGAGCATGGTGCTGATAACATCAAGGGCCGGGTTTTGATCCCTGGACCAGCCTGCTGCCAAAAAAAAAAAAAAAGAATTCTGAACCAAAATAAATTGCTAAAACACTGTTGACTGTCTCAGATTGTTTTTAGGTAGCAAATGTATGATCTCTCACGTAATATTCAGACTGCTGACTGCTATTGCTACGGATGTAACTAAATGACTTGTGTCCTTCGGAGTGTATAGTCGATTTGCTACCTTTTT
>NW_007726330.1:800803-828545 GCF_000696425.1 Galeopterus variegatus | reverse complement strand
CTCTGACCCCTGTCTTCTAAGGCATGCTGAAGGTGGGTTCTGGTAAAGTGGAGGGCGGGGGAAAGCTGATTCTGAGGATCACAGTTCTCAGTGGGGTGAGTCAAATTTACAGCTAGTATGGAGGGAAAAATCCACCATCAGTGAAAAGCGTGTCAAGGAGTGGCCAGAGCTCACGCCTGTTCTTTGTGCTGCCTAGAAAGTAGTCATGGGTGTTGCCTGGGAAAGGGGTTTGGGCCGTGGTGCCAGGCACCCACTTGCTTTCTGAAATGGGTACCCGCCTCTTCCTGCATGCTCTTTCAAGGTAAGGGATGATGCCCACTGCACTCTGTTCAAGTGATTTCGAAGCACCGGAAAGCTCATTAAGTTATCCAGAGCACTTTGCTTTTCATCTGAATATCTCTCCCTGTAAAGAATTTTTAATTTATGGAAATAGGTTTTGCCTTCTTGAACAGGTAAAGTAAGAGGAGCCTTGATAACCCTTGAATTCAAGCACTGTTAAGGCCACATCTTTTTTTTTTTTTTTTTTCTTTTTTTTTTTTGGTAGCCAGCTGGTATGGGGATCCGAACCCAACCCCTGACCTTAGTGTTACCAACACCACACTCTAACCAAGTAAGCTAACTGGTCAGTCCTAAGCCACATCATTTTTAAGCAACCCACTTTAATTTTCTTTTTTAGGGAGGATGAGCCTGATGTGGACAGAATTCAAATGAGCTGGACAGTGCTGTGAAGGAGCTACAAGCATCCCCCAGAGCCCGGAGATGGTAGGCAGAGTGCAGAGGGAGATGTATGTAGATGTGAACCCAACCCCCGGAGATCCTGACTGCATGGAACACTTTGGGGGCTGGATGGCAAGGACCAGGATGTGGTCCCTGGAGAAGAGTGATGGGAAGTAGCACTGATATCAAACTTAAGCAATGAGGAACGTTTCTTCTGAACTCCTGAACATCCACCCAGAAACTGGTATTGAGGAGTCAGGAACATGAAATGGAAGAAAACATGTCCAGCCGTTACATCCTGGCTGGGAGGGTTTGTGTGTGGCACCTGGAAATCAGGGAAAAGGAGAGACTTCTGCCCACCCATTGGCACCCACTGCTGGTTAGTGGGGGCTCTTTCCATGTGCTAAGTAAGTCCATTCTCAGAAACTCTAGGAAAGCATAAAGGACATCTGTCTCTAAATGTCATTGGTGCTCCTTCCTCTGGTGACTTGGCAAAGGCAAAATAATTCTTTCTGCATTTCAGGTTTCAGCACACATTTACTGTTTGATTTTGTTAATGTGATTTGTTTTTCCCATCTTAGGCACCAAAAACCAAGAAGGGATTGAAAGGTGGGTAGAGAGATGGAACATCACCCTTAGGCCAAATATATATATATATTTTTTTTCCCTTGGGTCCAAAAGTAATTTAGACATGTCTGTGTTTAAATGTTCTTGGTGAGGGCCGGCCCGTGGCTCACTTGGGAGAGCGTGGTGCTGACAACACCAAGTCAAGGGTTNCTTTTTTTTCCCTTGGGTCCAAAAATAATTTAGACATGTCTGTGTTTAAATGTTCTTGGTGAAGGCCGGCCCGTGGCTCACTTGGGAGAGCGTGGTGCTGACAACACCAAGTCAAGGGTTAAGATCCCATTACCAGTCATCTTTAAAAAAAAAAAAAACATAATAAATGTTCTTGGTGAGAGTGTTGCTGTTTTTCCCATAATTTCATAGGCAGCCCTGGTCTTCCTAGAGGATTCCTTATGCTCCCTCAGTGGCCCACAGAGAAACTCAGAAATAAATAAGAGATGGGGGGTTTTGGAAACAATCCTTCTCATTGTATCCAGATGCATACAGTTGTGGTTAAGGGTAGTAAAGTCACTTGAGCTGAACGGGAGGACTAATTCAGTACTCATTCTTAGGTTTACCCCACATGCCTCCATCAGAAAGTGGCCCAGGAGCAGGGAGGGGGTGGGGGGAAGGAGAAGTGGTGCAAAACTATGCCGTCTACCCTAAAGTGAGTCATTGTGCAGTATATGCATGAATTGAAACAACACACTGTACCCCACAAATATGTACAAGTAAATGTTAAAATAAGCTAAAAAATGACTGAAAGAAAGAAAATGGCCAAGGAGAGGTACATCCAGATCAGTTCTGGTGGATCTCAGATGGAAGGGCCACAGGGAGGCCACTGATATGAAAGAAGCTTGCATGTGCCTAGAAATCTTGGATACTTTTCTCAAAGAATCACACTGGACTTTGATCAGAGACTGGAAGACTGACTGTTGGCTGGTGCGTCATGGGGGAGGCGGGTAGAAGGCAGGTTCTACTGAAGATATGTACCACCATCTTTTGAGAAAGTTATTTTAAATTTCTACCTGGGGTTTTGCAACAAGGCATTGTGACTTGTTGCCAGAGAGTCAGAAAACACCTTGTGGCCAGTGAAGGGAGTGTTAAACCTAAGTCCCACCATCTGAGAGCTCAGAGGCCCTGGGGTGAGTCTTCAGGCCTGAGATCTGTAAGGGCCACTCTGCTTTCCTCCTGAAGCCATGACGGCCCCTTTTCTGTTCCAGGCTCCATTGATGATGTCCTTGGTGACCTCCTGGAAGATGATAGTAAGTGCCCCTTCCCCAGAATCTCCTGGTTTAGGCTTGCTCTTTCTCTCTTTTTTTTTTTTAATTGAGATATAACTCACATACCATAAAATTCATTCATTTAAAGTATACAATACCATGGCTTTTAGAATATTCACAGAGTTGTACAAACCATCACCACTACCTAATTCCAGAACGTTTTCATCACTCCAGGAAGAAACGCCGTACCCATCAGTAGTCAGTCCTCAGTCACCCCTCTCCCCCCAACCTTAGGCAACTGCTTATTTGCTCTCTGGCTCTATGGATCTGCCTATTCTGGACATTTTGTAGAAAGTCATACAGTATCTGGCCTTTGCACCTGGCTTCTTTCACTTAGCATAATGTTTTTAAAGTTACAAGCTACACACTATAGCACGTATCGGTACCTCATTCCTTTTTATGGATAGTATTCCATTGTGTGGATCTATACCACATTTTGTCCATTCCTCAGCTGATGAACATTTGAGTTATTTGCACGTTCTGGCTATTATGAATAATGCTGTTATGAACATTCGTGTGTAAGTTTTTGTGTGGACATGCATTTTCAGTTCTTTTGAATTTAAACCTAGGAGTGGAATTGCTGGACTGTACGATAACTCTATGTTTAACTTTTTGAGGAACCTCTAAACTGTTTTCCACAGCAACTGTATCTACATTCCCACCAGCAGTGGAAGAGGGTTCCAGTTTTGCCACATCCTTGCCAATGCTTATTTTCTATCTTCTTGATTATAGCCGTCCTAGTGGGTATAAAGTGGGTATGTCATTGTGGATATCATGTGCATTGCCCTAATGACTGGTGATACAGAGCGTATTTTCATGTGTTTATTGGCCATTTGTATATCTTCTCTGGAGAAGTGTCTATTTATATCCTTTTAGGGCCAGCCCGTGACTCACTTGGGAGAGCGAGGTGCTGACAACACCAAGTCAAGGGTTAAGATCCCCTTACCGGTCATCTTTTAAATAAATAAATTAATTAATTAATTGATTGATTAATTAAATCCTTTGCCTATTTTTAATTGAGTTATTTGTCTTTTGTTTGTTTTGTTTTTGGTGNTGTTTATTGGCCATTTGTATATCTTCTCTGGAGAAGTGTCTATTTATATCCTTTTAGGGCCAGCCCGTGACTCACTTGGGAGAGCGAGGTGCTGACAACACCAAGTCAAGGGTTAAGATCCCCTTACCGGTCATCTTTTAAATAAATAAATAAATTAATTAATTAATTGATTAATTAAATCCTTTGCCTATTTTTAATTGAGTTATTTGTCTTTTGTTTGTTTTGTTTTTGGTGGCTGGCCGATAGGGAGATCCGAACCCGTGACCTTGATGTTATAAGGCTGTGCTCTAACCAGCTGAGCTAACCGGCCAGCCTTATGTATCTTTGTATTGTTGAGTTTTAAGAGTTCCTTATATATTCTGGATACTACTCCCTTGTCTTTCTTTTGTGCCCATGTTGCTGTACCGACAAGCAGGGCTGCAGGGTCATGCAGAATTCACCAGGGACTGCGATCCTTAGATTTCCCCCATGTGGCCCCAGAGAACCCACAGAGCACAAGCCCCCGTATTCTGACTTGCAGTTTGGGGCTGTGGAAGCGCCAGTGTTCCTCCTGCATTTCCACGGGGTGGGGTTAGGTTGGGTTCGGCTGTTCATTTGGCATTTAGGGTTGACTTCCTCCTTGGAAATGTACCACCCCTCCCCGGTTCAGGTTCTTCAAGGGATAATGTTGGGACCTGCCTCTGGGGCCAGTTTTCTTCCTCCAAACACACCTTTCTTTAGTAGGAAGCTCTGGGAGACGGCTTGGTGACCGAACTGTCCTTCCTTGTCATCTTGACTCCAGTTCTCTTTACCCAAATGACATCTTTTCTGTTTTCTTTTTTCCAGTGACACTACCTGAGAAGCCTGTTAAACTAGCTTCACATGCCAGAGACACCCCAGGTGGATCTCAGGTGCTCCCTTCTTCAAGAGCTAGAACAAAGTAAGTGTAGAATTGGCGTGGGTATGTGTGACCCATTTCAGTTCCAATGCTCTTTGCCCCTGCACCTGCCTTGGTGTGTATGCAGATTTTTTTTTTTTTTGTCCTTCTTGTGACCGGTAAGGGGATCGCAACCCTTGGCTTGGCGTCGCCCGCACCATGCTCAGCCAGTGAGCACACCGGCCATCCCTATACAGGATCCGAACCCGTGGCGGGAGCGCCCCTGCGCTCCCAGCGCCGCACTCTCCCGAGTGCGCCACAGGGTCGGCCCTGCAGTTTGTTTTTTTTAAAAGATGACCGGTAAGGGGATCATAACCCTTGACTTGGTGTTGTCAGCACCACGCTCTCTGAAGTGAGCCATGGGCCAGCCCTAGTGTGCGCAGTTTTAATATTGTAATTTCCAGCCCCTTCCCTCAGCTCCCAGTTATTGAAAGAACCTGGGGGAGTGGAAAGAGAGCTGAACTAGAGGTCAGAAGTCCTGGCTTCTACTCCTACCTCTGTTACTTACTGTGTGACCTTGAGCAATTCCTGAACCTCTCTGAGCCCCTCAATTTCCTTGCCTCAAAATAAGAGAATTGGCCCAGATCAGTGATTTTCAAATTGTGTTTGTTCTTCTGAGGTTCTCTTGATGATGAGCGACAAGGGAGTTTTATAGCTTTCATCTTAGCTTGAGCAGTTCTGTTTTGCTCTCTTACCTATTGTTTTTAACGATTTGTTTTTAAAGGGGCTCTACTGCTTTAAAAAAGTTGAAAATCACTATATTAGGTGGCCTGTGAAATTTCTTTTAGCAACTCCGTTCTCCCAAAGAAATCTATCCAAGTTCACCTGGACTTTCTAACCCACGCTCCTTTTTAGCATTATCTCATACCCTGGGGGTGCAAGTAGGTGCTGATTCCACCCCTTTGCAGGTCCCTCCTGAAAGACGATTTCTTCAGCACTATGGCAGGCCTGGCCGGAGCTGATGCCGAGGTGAGCCTGGCCCATTCCCCAATCCTCAGCCTCTCTACTTATTCCCAGACATAGTGAGATGGGTGTTGTGGCCCAGGGGCTATTCATGAAAGGGCTTAGAAGTCCCTGCAAGGTCAGTTTGTTCTTAAAGCAAAATGNCTTCCCTCAGCTCCCAGTTATTGAAAGAACCTGGGGGAGTGGAAAGAGAGCTGAACTAGAGGTCAGAAGTCCTGGCTTCTACTCCTACCTCTGTTACTTACTGTGTGACCTTGGGCAATTCCTGAACCTCTCTGAGCCCCTCAATTTCCTTGCCTCAAAATAAGAGGATTGCGGGCCGGCCTGTGGCTCACTCGGGAGAGTGCGGTGCTGATAACACCAAGGCCCCGGGTTCGGATCCCATATAGGGATGGCCGGTTAGCTCACTGGCTGAGCGTGGTGCTGACAACACCAAGCCAAGGGTTAAGATCCCCTTACCGGTCATCTTTTAAAAAAAAAGAGGATTGGCCCAGATCAATGATTTTCAAATTGTGTTTGTTCTTCTGAGGTTCTCTTGATGATGAGCGACAAGGGAGGAGTTTTATAGCTTTCATCTTAGCTTGAGCAGTTCTGTTTTGCTTTCTTACCTATTGTTTTTTTTTTGTTTGTTTGTTTGTTTGTTTTTTGTCTTTTTCGTGACTGGGGCTCAGCCAGTGAGCGCACCAGCCATTCCCATATAGGATCCGAACCCGCGGTAGGAGCGGCGCTGCGCTCCCAGCGCTGCACTCTCCCGAGTGCGCCACGGGGCTGGCCCTTACCTATTGTTTTTAACAATTTGTTTTTAAAGGGGCTCTACTGCTTTAAAAAAGTTGAAAATCACTATATTAGGTGGCCCGTGAAATTTCTTTTAGCAACTCCGTTCTCCCAAAGAAATCTATCCAAGTTCACCTGGACTCTCTAACCCACGCTCCTTTTTTTTTTTTTTTTTTTTCCTAAAAAGATGACCGGTAAGGGGATCTCAACCCTTGGCTTGGTGTTGTCAGTACCACGCTCAGCCAGTGAGCGAACCAGCCATCCCTATATGGGATCCGAACCCATGGCCTTGGTGTTGTCAGCACCACACTCTCCCGAGTGAGCCACAGGCCGGCCCCTCCACGCTCCTTTTTAGCATCATCTAATACCCTGGGGGTGAGAGTAGGTGCTGATTCCACCCCTTTGCAGGTCCCTCCTGAAAGACGATTTCTTCAGCACTATGGCAGGCCTGGCCGGAGCTGATGCCGAGGTGAGCTTGGCCCATTCCCCAATCCTCAGCCTCTCTACTTATTCCCAGACATAGTGAGATGGGTGTTGTGGCCCAAGGGCTATTCATGAAAGGGCTTAGAAGTCCCTGCAAGGTCAGTTTGTTCTTAAAGCAAAATGACCCCCAAAGGCTGCCTTGTGGACCCAAAGCAACATCCTTCTTCCCACCAGTAAGATGAGCTAGGAAGGAGAGTTCCTGGCAGCTTCAGAGTCTGGAAAGTTGCCCCCTTTCCATAACGATCTCCTTAACTGCCTAAGCCGCATGGATGGGAAGTAGCAGAATGTGGGTCCTGGGGTGGAAGTCGTCCCTCCAGTTGGGAGGAAGGGGGTGGCAGCACTTTCTGGGTCTCCACAACCAGACTTCAAACAACAGCCAACCCCCGAGGGAGGGGGCAAAGGGACCCTCTGCTCCTGCTGGGCCGTCTGCCCTAACAGAAGCAAGGTGACAGGGCTGGAGGCCTGAGCTGCGTTGGGTTTGACTCCCGTGCATGCTCACGTGTGTCCTCACCGTCCTGTGGACTTAGGCTTCGGATGTCTCGGATGCAGACCCCCAGGCTTTGCTCCAGGCTATGAAGGTACTGGGACAACTTGCACAGTTCTCAGAGCTGGGGGTGGGGTGAGGAGTGATGGTGTTTTGTGCCAAGGCTTTATTCTCCCTCTAATTTCTCCCTTTACCTTTCCTAGTACGAGAATGAAGCTCATCCATGGGCTGTCGCCCTTCTTGCCCCTCTGGGTATAAACTCGTTTTTCTGGTGTGTAGAGACTGGGAAGTCTATAGCACAGGCCTCTGGGGAAATGGGGCCGGGGGGGAGACTGTCTCCTCTAACGTTTGTTCTTAACTTTTCTCCGTGTTTCTCTCCACATCCCCTGCCAAGTCCCTTTCTGTAAAGCTTTCTTCTCATCAGATCAAGGCCAAAACTAATCTTTGCAGTGGAACTGTAAGACATAGATTCTGAACAATTGATACCGCCAAGGTCAACGGTTCAGATCCCTGTACCAGCCAGCCTCAAAAAAAGAAAAAAAAAGTTCTGAACAGTTTATAAGAACCTAATCTCACAGTGCTCAGGTAGCTTGGCCGGGGCCGCCTCTGTTCTCCCTCACCTCGGACCCTTGCCCTCCTGACCCTTCTGGTTAATCCATTTTGCTGTGGTCCCTGGGCCAAGGCCCTGCTCTCGGTTCTAGCCCTGTGGGGCTATAAAGGATTGGTGTCTGTTCCCTTCCTGGCTTCAGATTCAGCTTCTTTAACCTCAGCTGGAAATCTTTCTCCCCGGGGCCAGCTGGCTTGGAACCCCTGGGCATGACCCGAAAGTCCTCTGACTCAATTTTTGGTGTTGGCTTTGAGTCTCTCATTCCAGAACCATGAGCTGAACCCCCACCCCACTCTGCTTAACTTCGGTTCAGTTTTCTTTCTTTTTTTTTTTTTAAAAAAGATGACTGGTAAGGGGATCTTAACCCTTGACTCGGTGTTGTCAGCACCAAGCTCTCCCAGTGAACCAACCGGCCATCCCTATGTGGGATCCGAACCCGGGGCCTTGGTGTTATCAGCACCGCACTCTCCCGAGTGAGCCACAGGCCGGCCCTCAGTTTTCTTTCTTAACTCACCTTTTTTCTCAGCAGTTTTCTCATCTTCCTTTGTTTTCTCACCATGCTGCCCCTGGGCTGCCAACTGCCCTCCATAGATGGAAGTCAGCCCTTGTCACACGTCAGCCTCCATCCTTCCTGTTTTCTAGGATCTGGGTGATGTGGATGCCGACCTCTTAGGTCTGAGGACGCCTAATCTGGCCTCTAGCAAAAGAGCTGCAAAGGGCTCTGGGAAAGAAGAGCTGCCCAGTAATCCCAAACCTGCTGGCAATTTAGAAGCCATTGAGAAAGGTGAATGGGAGACAGCTCCTCGAATCTACTAGGGAGACTGTGGGGCCATGGGAGATGCTTAGAAGGAAGCTTTCATGTCCTACGGGCCCTGTCTTCTGTGTCTGGAGTGGAGCAGCCAAGGATGTGTGTGTGAGTGTGTGTGAGTGTGAGTGTTCGTGCTGGGGAGGGGGACAGGTTGAATCTCCTCCCTTCCTAGGGCTGTTCCAGCCTCCCTAAGTCCAACATGGGCAGCTCCTGGAGAAGCCATTTGAGTTTAAATGGAAAATTTTATGGTAGCCTATGCATCTTCCAAACCTATATTTCTGTTCAGAGTGACTCATGACAAGGGGGCAGGAGGTGGCTTCCCACCATGTTTCCAGAAGCCCATGTGAGAACTGGGGAGGGGAGGTATAGACCCCTCCCCTGGCTGTGTGCGTGGCTGTGAGCCCTCAGCTTCCCAGGATGAAGTGCACCCCATCCCAGGGGCCCCAGTCCATGGTGTGGGAGGAGGACCTTGGCCAGGAGAGACCCAGGCCCACCTTGCTTTCTTTTTGCTTCCCACAGCGGGCACCATTCCCACCAAGAAGCCACCTCCCTCTTCTAGCAGCTTTGGGCATCCGTATAAGCAGTTTTCTTTTGAAGGTACCACAGGCCCCCCAGTCATACTTGTGGGATACTCCAGAGGGAGAGTGGAGTAGGCAGGGTAGTGCTTGCTTGCCTGAGGCTGCGTCACTGTGTGTGTTGTGGGAGGAGCAGAGACCTAGGGCCCCGTATTTAGTTCTCGTGAATTCAGGGAGGGACTAGTTATGTTGTATGGCTGGGATATTTGCGGAACTTATTTGCAAGGACTTTGAAGCCAGACATCAAACTGAAGATTTTGTAGGGTATAGAAAAAAGTCCCTTTCCCTTCGTGAACACATGAATGTTTTACCTGTCTTCTGATGCCTTAGGGACCTTTCCAGAAGGCCATGCAGCCAGCAGGGTCAGAAGCCTCACGGGTGAGCCCAGGGCCAGGCTCCCAGCTCCCTCTCCCCCTGCAGAGCCTCATCTCTGTGTCGAAGCCCCCCTCACCATAGGCCCCGCCCTCCCTCCAGATGCTGAGGGGCTGGTTTGTGTTAGAGCAGAGCAGTAACTCCCCCAGCTTCAGGCTGGTTTTTTCTGAACCAAGTGCTGCAGTCTGACCTGTGCTTTCCCATCTGGCTGCGAGATTTGGAAGACCCATTGGCAGGACTCCTCTCCGATGATGAGGAAAGAATTGCTGAGAAGCCGCCTGTGACAGGGAGTGAGATGGCTTCCAACAAGAGCCCCGGCCCAGCCAGAGAGCCAGGTAGGGCGAAGTGGGCTTGTTTCTCGTCCTGGGGCAGAGTCTGTTGGCAACAGGCTAACTGCACTTTCTGGTGCAGACCAGAGACCTCACCAGGGCAGGGACCACAGGTCCAGGACCAAGAGATGATCATTCTCTAGGAATAGGAAGGTGGGATGCATGAGCCTGGGAGTGGGGTGGGGGTAAGATCCGTGGACAGACCAGACCGGTGCAATGCCTACAGTCACCCCACCCAAAGACCAGGATTGCAGAGACAACCCCCCCACCCACCCACCCATTCAAATATCCCAGTTGAGGACAAGAAAGCTGTGGACATTGAACACATGTTCTGTCTCTTAGGTCCCTCTATTCCTCTAACTCCTGGGGACACCCCCGTTCGAAAGAAAGAAGAATTGCTGTTTGACAATGGGGACGACATCATGGCCACCCTGGAGTTTGGAGACAGCCCCAAAGCAGAGAGGAGACAGACAAGAGACCAGTAAGGATCCTTATGAGCGAGAGTCCCTGGCCAGGCTGCTGCGTCAGGTCCAGGGTAAAGCTAGAGAGTGGTACAGTGTGGGCCCAGAGCCCCACGTATTCACACATCCCGGCGCTGTCTGTCCTGCAGGGAAGGGCCCCGTCCTGCTCGCTCCAAGCTGGATGAACTGCTGGGTCGAGGCACTGCCACCAAACTCCTGGCTCGCCCAGGCACTGGGGAGCACAGGGAGTTCAAGCTAGACAAGAAGTATCAGAGGCCACAGGGTGAGGACATTTGAGGTGGACGGGAGGGGACGGGAGGGTATGGCAGGGGGGATTCCACACCAGGTCTTTACCACAATCCGTTAATAAGAAATAAGCTGCACATCACGATACACACACATTATCATACATGTTTATAACTGAGACAAAAGCATCATGAAATAATACTTAACCATTACCATCGTCAGTGCTCTGCTGTTTTTTATTCAGATAATGTTTGATTTATAAATACACTGGTCGTAACTCATTAACATGGGTTCTCAGCCTTCTGATAAGCAGCAGCAGCTCATGGTTTGAAAAACTCTGCTCTGGCCCAGTGTTTCTCAAAGCACCGGCCCATAGCCACCTCTGGAGTCGTATGTGCGACACAGGCCACTGCTGGGCCGGCCCTCGGGGAGCTCAGGCAGGGCCAGCACTGGCTGCTTCCTCCAGAGCACTCCGCGTCCCTTGTCCCGCACGTGGTGCTGCTGGCGCAGTTGTTTCAGACAGAGTTCCGCAGCCGTAAAAGAGTTTATGGCTTTCCCTGTTCTAGCTCGTGGTCACAGGCTCTTTAATTCACAGACAAAGAAGATAACTGGAGCGACGAGGACCTGACCTTTGGGGCCTATCAGCCCACCGTGGGCTCCTGCGAGGGCCGGCAGTCCCGCCGCCAGTCGGTCAGGTAAGCGTGGCCTCTGTGGCAGGGTGACTGCTGAGCAAACAGGCCCCTGCAGACAGCCTCGTGTGAGAAGGCAGGGGGCACAGGCGCTAGGCTCAGGGTGCTAAAGGAAGAGGGAGGTCATCCGGGCAGAGGGGTGTACACGGCCCCAGCAGGAGCCCCAGCCCGATCCCAGTTCCTGTCTGGCCTGCCCGAGCCCCACCCGGTCTCCGCAGAAACAAAAGAAAGGGCTGGCCAGTTAGCACAGTTGGTTGGAGCGAAGTGTTACAACACCAAGGTCCAGGGTTCCAATCCCAATACCAGCCAGGTGCCGTAAAACAAATAAAAATAAAGAAGGAAAAGGAAAAGGTGGGCCTGCCTCTGCCTGATGCCCCTGAAAGCCGTGAAAGGCTGTGGCGTCGCTCGGTCTCCCTGAGGGATGCAAGACCACTAGCCTTCTGCAGAGGCTTCTCAAACCCACTTCCGGGGACACCGCTGTTGGACCTGCCCGACAGTCCTGACAGCGAGGTCTGCTCAGTTTGCAACAAAAAATTAAACCACCCAATGGTAGAATTTTCTGAATTTGGAGTTTTTCTCCCAGTATATATTTTAAACTTTCCATTTTGTTTGTTCATTTGTTTTGGTGAGTGGCCGGTACAGGGATCGAACTGTGGACCTTGGTGTTATCAAGATCACGTTCTACCCAACTAAGCTAACCAGCCAGCCCTAAACTTTGTATTTCAAAATAATTTCAAACTTGCAGAAAAGTCGTGGGAATAGTACAAAAGCTCCCTCCCCTTCACCCAGACTCAGCAGTTGTTAACATCATGCCACGCTGGCTTCATCAGAGTCTCTTTCTATCTAACCAGCTCCACGTACACACTGACATTTCTTCCCAATCCCAGTATGTTCTTTAACCTGGGACCTGCTGCCACTGGTCAGTAACATGTCAGCAATGGCTGAACAAAGAAATAAGTAACAAAATGGCCATTGACAGAAAATCTGAAAACCACCTGATCCAGCTGACTTTTCTCTGGACGTGTGTGCACATGGTTGTAATTCGGTTCTGTTCTTTGGATTGACTTGCCCCTGGGTCATGTGATGCAAGTCGAGGTGTCCATATTTCATGGTCTTCTACAAGCAGCACGTGGCTTGCCACTGCTCCGTTGCCTGAGCTGGTCCAGGGGCCACTGCTCGTTGGGCCTTCGTCTGCTGTGCAGGGTCCCTGGACATCATGGACTCCTTGCTGGGACCTTATAGTTCCCCAGCAGTGGAGGGAAAGGCTGGTAAGGGGGGAAAGCCCATGGGGACGGGCTGCTTTCCCTACCTGACGCCCTCCTCTCTGTCTTGAAGTAGGTTCTTAGCAGAAGGTGGCCCAGACTCCAAGAGAGAACCGGGATCCACACAGAGCCCTCTAGCGGCTTCCAGTCCCATCCACCCCAGGAAGGGAGGAGCTGACTGGCTGGGCCTGAAGGATGATGACTTGGACCTGCTCCCTTCGTCTCCCACCAGAGAGGCCCACCAGGGCGGCTCAGTGCTTACCACACCCTCCATGCCCCCTCCTGCGAGCCAGCACCCTGCCCCGGCCTCCTCAGGGGCACAGCCACCAACCGAGGGTTCAGGGTCCCCTGCCAAAGCCAGCCAGGCTTCCAAGCTGGGAACATCCGAGGAGAAAGAAGAGGAGGACTGGCTGAGCCTTGTCTTGTCCCGGAAGAAGTCCCAAGCTCCGGCCAGAGAGGAGCGTGCTGGGGCCTCTGCCGGCCTGATCTCAGCGAAGGCAGTAGACCCTCTCCCTCCTGGCAGGTGTGGGTTTGGGCAGCTGTGTCTGGTGGGGGGAGGACCGGGTGGGGGCCTGGGAGGCCAACCTTGCCCTTCTCACCTGCCACAGCCTCACTGGCGTGGGCACGGGCACCCCCTCTCGGCTTTGCTTCTCTTCCTCTTGTGCACTGCAGAGAGCGCTTCTGGCTGCTGGCTTGGCCCAGGTGCAGACACAAGGGACTGGGGAGCTGTTGACACTCATGCCCCGACAGCTGTAGGGACAGGTGCTGACTCAATCAGACACACCATCGTCCCACTGCCTCTGGGCAGGGGCCCTGCCTGCAGCACCCCAGGCTGGCGAAGACCCAGCACTCCAATTGCTGGTGCTTCTCCTGACCCGAGTAGATTTATTTAAGTAAATAAAGTATGTGTGAGCTGAGATGGCCCCATGCTCTTTGGGAGTGTCAGAGAAGAGACAGTGGCCCAGAGGCAGCTCCCAGGGGAAGCCCCAGAATGGCGACCAGTGGGACAGGGAAGTGAATGGCCTCTGAGGGCAGGAGGGCAGAAGGGAGCTGGCAAGGCCAGAGAATCCAGAGGAAGTGGTAGGATGCTCTGCAGCCAGCACCAGGTGGAGGTGACTTGGTCAGTTTGTGACAGCCCTGGGACATCACCAAATCCTGTAGTTGGTGTGATGTGACGAGGCAGCTTTGACTTTGACCTGAAGCCAAGGGGAAGAAACAGAAGAGCCCCTGCTTCCTCTCTGACCCCAAGAGCCGAGAAGGGTGATGGAAATAGACGAGAACCCAAAGAGCGGCCAGACCTGGGAGGACACTGAGCAGAGCCTTGATCTGAAGCTGACCCAAGCAAGTGGCCAAAACGAGGCTCTGAACTTGAACTTAACTCTGCCGTGTATGGCGTGTCTGTTGTCACTCCCTGGGCAGGGTCCATTCACTGCACCATAGTGGACACTGAGGTGGGGAAGGGGTACGGGAAGGGAAGGGAAGCCCACAGTCCCAGGCGCTCAGACTTGGGAGGAGAATTCGTCAAGACAGGATGGTGGGAACAGGAGGAGGGGCGAGGGAAAGCAAGAAGAGGGACGGCCATGCGCTTCCCAGTTGGAGCTTGTCCTGGGCCCCATCTTCTTCCAGCCTAGCTCGGGCCTTCTGTCACCTCCATCTTTATCACTGACTTTCCTCAGCCAGCCTGTTGCCAGCGCTCAAGAGCGTGAGCGAGCAGCTGCTGGAAGGACCTCAGGAACAACAGCACAAGAAATACCGCCTGCCGGACCTGACGTCTCAGGGTAGGTCCACAGCCGGGGCAGAGGGGTGGTGAGGGGCGCTGGGGGCTGGCACAGGCCTCCTTCCTGAGAGATAGACAACAGACAGCTGATGGGGTCCTGGCATGCTTAGTGTGGTCTGTCATATTCGATACCTGTGTCAGGCCCACTGATTAAAGAGCTTTCTGAAGCTGGGTCCCCATCTCCTTTACCAGCCACCAGCACAACTGAGACCACACAGTGAATTACCAACCTCTGAGCCTGAAGTTTTCCTTTACTCCGGTGCCAACCCTCCCCTTCTCTCTATGCCCTACGTAGAAAGCAGTTTACTTAGATCCTGCCTCCCATCCCTGTGTCCTCAGGTCCCCTGTGACTTGGAATCAGGCTGCCTTGGCCCTCCCTACAGGTGACTCAAAGAGGGGAACAGCCCCTGGAGACCTCTCCAGCACTGGTTTGTTTTTTGCTTTGTTTGGGGGTTTAACCCTGGGTGAAGAAGAGGTACTTTCAGCCTCTTTTGGGGGCCCCTGGAAGATGAGCAATGCTGGGCTCTCCTGGACACACTCACAGGCCCACAGCCTCCTCCTCATTTCTCTGCTGTTGACTTTTCAGAGCCTGTGATTTGTTCCCCGAGCTCCCAGGAACCCACAGGGCTTTCTGTGCCTGTCCAGGTAGGGAGGGTAGACTACCAGGTGCACGTCTCGGGTGCAGGGAACAATTCTCCTGTGCTCAGAGGCAACACCAGCAGTTTGACCAGACAACCTGCTGGGAAGAATGAATGAGTCAAACATGTCAGACATGGCTGGCTGGCTGGCTCACTTGGTTAGAGCACAGCCCTGTAACACCAAGGTCAAGGGTTCGGATCCCCATACCAGCCAGCTGCCAAAAAAGTAAAATAAAACATGTCAGATGTGACATCAGCCAGCTCATCCTGGTACCCTGCCAGCAACTTCCTGAACTGCAAGCCTCACAACTCCCAGGTGGAGTTGGCTGTTAATTTGCCAGCGTCAACAGGGAAATCAAGGCAGGGGCAGCCGGGAACGCTCTAGTCAGGAAGTCCTGTTGTTTCATCTAGAACGCCTCCTCCATTCCTGCCATCCTCCCACTGCACCTCCATCTCTGTCTCCCAGGTGTGGCAGTCACCTCTGACCCCTAGGCCAGAAGCATGGCCCCCAGGAGCGTGTACCTGGGAGACCATAGGTGGAGAGCAGCTGCAGGAGCCAGATTAGTGTCAACATGTGGGCTGCAGGCCTGACAGAAAGGGCCAGGGTCATGAGCTTTCATCAGAGCTGAGACCCCACTAGGGCTCTGCTATTTGTCTTGGAGGCTGGAGACCCTGCTGGGAAGGAGGCTGTCCGGAGGGAGGGAGGGAGGGAGACTCATTTTCCTGACCACACCTGAGAAGGGAGGTGCGATGTTGACTGCAGTGACTGATTCCATGGTGTGATGGCCTTGTTTGCTGTCTGCAGCCACAAATCAGGTGCAGGGCCCGGGAGGTCCAGTGAGCAGAGGGCCAGGAGGACTGAGCACAGCTGGGTCCCTGTCCCCTCCCTAAGCTGGGACATCTCTTGTCCTCTCCTACAGTCCCTGCTACCAGAGTCCCTGGCACAGAACCTGCTGCCGGGCACAGAATATCAGAAGCAGCTCTTGGCAGCACAGGCACAGCTTCAGGGTAGCACAGCCAAGCTCCAGGCAGAGCTGCTGCACAGCCAGGCTCAGCTGGCAGAGCTGGAGGCCCAGGTGAAGGGCAGATGGGTTGCCGGTGGTGGGGACAGGGCTGTGAGTGGCAGGAGGCTTCCCCAGCAGTGAGGAGGGGCGGTGAGCAGCATGGAGCATAGACAGGAGGGACCCAGCTCCCCCTCTCCTTCCACGCCAGCCTTTCTGCCATCTTCTAGGTGCGGAAGCTGGAGCTGGAGCGGGCCCAGCACAAACTGCTGCTGGAGAGTTTGCAGCAGCAGCACCAGGCAGACCTGGAGCTCATTGAGAGTGCACACAGGTATCCCTGGCTCCTGTCCCTGGCCTGCCTGGGCTTCCCGAGCCTCACATTCTTCCCCAGCTCTGGCTGGGACCTCCATGCTGACCCCAAAGACCACACCAATGTGCTTGGAGAGGCCCTTTAGGTGGCAGCCCTCTGCCTTCCAAGCCCCACGGCTGGGTGTTCTGTTGGCAGAAGCCGTGTCAAGGTGCTAGAAACATCATACCAGCAGCGGGAGGAGCGGCTCCAGAGAGAGAATGAAGAGCTGTCAGCTCGGTATCTGTCACACTGCCAGGAGGCTGAGCAGGCCCGCGCCGAGCTCACAGCCCAGCACCAGCAGCGCTTGGCAGCCATTACACAGGAAAAGGACCGGGAGATGGAGCGGCTCCGGGAGCTGCAGCGGTAAGGGCAAGGCCCGGGGTGGGCCGTGGGGAGCGGGCTTGCATGGATCAGACAGAGGAGAGCAATCCCCAGGAGACCCCAAGCTGTGGCTCAGCATCCTTTGCACAGGGGCTTGGGCCCTTCTCTTACAGCCCACTGAGGTGAGGACCAGGGCTGAGCACTCTGGCCTGCCCAGTTGCCTCCCTGGGGGATGCCACCTGCTCTTACAGAGGCAGGAGTGGTCCCTGCAGGGCATGGCTTGGTGGCAGCAAGCACCCGAAAGCTAACTAAGCATGTATTAACACACTCGCCTGCTAACCCAGTAGGGGCCAGTGACTAGCTCCAGCCTGGGAAGGCTGGCTCTGCTGTGCCTGGTGTGTCGATGTAGTTGCCTTTCTAGGTGAGGACAAAACTAAGTACCTACAGGAGTCAGAGGCTGATGAGTGCAGAGCAAGCCTTTCCAGACTGCTCAGATTGGCCAGACACGAAAGGGCCGTGCACGCAGCTTGCTTCTCCTCTGTGTAGATGAACTTTGCTAAATAACGAAGGAATCACCACCTTAGAGAGTGCATGTCGGGGCTGGCTGGTTAGCTAAGTTGGTTAGAGCACAGTGTTGTAACACCAAGGTCAAGGGTTCGGATCTCCCATACTGGCCAGCCACAAAACAAAACAAAACTTACGGGACATCCATTTGATAGAATGCTATTATTTCACTACATACCTAAGACGTGGAGAGCACGCATAACATTGCGGCACCAAGACAGATAAAGCAGGGGAGCCGGGGAAACTGAGGCAATGCCCAGGGGAGGTGGAGAGGCCCTGGAAGCTGGTGCCACTGGAGGGCACACTCCTGTGAGGGGCCACCACCACATTCGCTGCCGTCCCGGTGGCCCTGCTCCAAGTGGCGGTGCTGAGCCTTCCCCATGCCCGCCACCTGCCCCTCAGGGCATCCATCCTGGAGATGCGCAGGGACCACGAGGAGCAGCTACAGCGGCTGAAGCTGCTGAAGGACCGAGAAATCGACGCGGTCACCAGTGCCACCTCCCACACGCGGTACGTGCACCCGGGCCCATCCACCTGAGGGGCAGGATTGGAGAGCAATCAGCATGGGGTGACCCGGTCCTCCTCCAGGTCCCTGAACGGCATCATCGACCAGATGGAGAAGTTCTCCAGCAGCCTGAACGAGCTGTCCTCCCGCGTGGAGGCCTCGCACCTCTCCACCTCCCAGGAGTGGGAGCTGGGGATCAGGCAGCATGACGAGCAACTGCGAGGTACCCTCCATTCCCATCGCAGCCCCCTGGCCCCCTTGCTGGGAAGGCGGGCGGGCGGTGAGTACCCTGTGGGCTGCCCCCAGCGCTGCAGGAGCGGCTGGGCCGGCAGCAACGGGACATGGAGGAGGAGCGGAGCCGGCTCCAGGAGGTCATCGGGAAGATGGAGGCACGCCTGAGCGAGCAGAGCCGGCTCCTGGAGCAGGTGAGGCCATCAGCACCCGCAGGCAGCGTCAGCACGTCCCTGACCTCAGCCCCTCAGCCAGTCAGTTGTCGAGGCTCAGACTCTGTCCCTCCTGCCCGGCCCGGCCCTCAGTGCTGCCCACCTGGGCACACCGGCCCCACCAGCAGGCTCCCTGCTCCCCGCCCCACAAGCCCCTTGGCCGCCCACCCCAGGGCCACCGTCCCCCAGCAACTGCACTTCCCACTTTCCTTCCTGTCACTCGGATCTGTCACATCAGCTGATGCCTGTGACCTTGGGACAGATGCTCTTGCCCACTAAATGTCATTCTAGCTTCCTCATTTATATGACAGAAACGTTTGAACTCCCTGCATATCTTTCATATATAAGAGCAAGGTTTTTTCTTTAAAAAATAATAAGCTTTTCTTTTGTTTATACTAGAGTATTTTATAATACATTTCATTGGAAAAAAAGTAAAATAAGGGCCGGCCCGTGGCTCACTTGGGAGAGCGTGGTGCTGACAACACCAAGTCAAGGTTTGAGATCCCCTTACCGATCATCTTTAAACAAAAAAACAAAAGAAAGTAAAATACAGGAAACAATAGAGAAGAAAATAAAAATTACCACTAGCTGAAGATAGCCACTGATGACTTCCTGTATCTCCTGTAGACATACCCGTGCAGACATAGGTGCTTTTACATCATGAACTGTATTTATTCATGTCTTCATTTGGTGACTTCATTAAGCACCTGCCTCAGGCTGACACAGTGAAGCTTCTAGCCTCATGCTGTGTGTGCTGGGATCCCCAGCACAGCGTTAAGCCCACGCTGTGCTCCATGCCTGCTTGGCCCATAGGCACCGGGCAGGTGGAGTGCCGAGCTGGCGGTTCAGGGGCAGGGATGTTGCTGACCTTTGGCCTTCCTGAGCCATTAGCCTTGGTGCATTTGTGGACCCGAGGGCCGGGCTGGCACCTGCTGCATTTTCCAGGCAGAATTGCAGAGACTGGGCCCTGGCAGTCCCTCCCAGGCACCTCACTTTGCACCTCTGGAAGGGGGTGTTTGTGGCATAGCATGGGAGATGGGGCGGGTTTGTGCAGCTGCTCAGGGCTTCCAGGCCTGCTCCTGGGGCAGGGAGCACGCTCTCACCCCTGCCCGGCCTGCAGGAACGCTGGCGAGTGACTGCCGAGCAGTCCAAGGCGGAGTCCACGCAGCGCGCTCTGGAGGAGCAACGGAAGGTCATGGCCCAGCAGATGGCCATGGAAAGGGAAGAGCTGGAGAGGGCCAAGGTGAGTCCAGTGCCACGCTCAGCTGCCAACCCTGCCGTCACCAGACACTTATGGCATACCCTCGCCCCACGTCCCAGAGTGCCCTGCTGGAGGAGCAGAAGTCCGTCATGCGCAAGTGTGGGGAGGAGCGGCGGCGCCTGGCAGCCGAGTGGGCCGAGTTCTTCGTGCAGCAGAAGCTGAGTAAGGAGCGGGCCGAGCGCCAGGCGGAGCAGGCGCTGCAGGTGGACGCCCAGCGCGAGGGCACCCTTATCAACCTGGCCAAGGTAGGGACCCAGAGCCCCCAGGACAGCAGAGGGCCGGGTGACCCTAGCCCATCCACCTGCATGCGTCAGCTTCCAGGCTTAGGAGAGAAGAGCGCAGAAGTGACATAACAAGTAGAGGAATTAAAACAACAATAATGTCATCATAACAATTCCTTGTATCGTCCTAGGTGCTTTGTACACTTTTTCTCATTTGGTCCTCATCATATTCTCATGACTTAGATGTTTTAGAAATGGGGAAACTGAGGTTCAGAGAAGTAGAGCCTGCAGTGGTCATACGGCTTGTGAGGACAGCCCTGGGCTTGGCCCTGGGCCTCTGTGGCCCAGCTGGAAGCCCCCTGCCCACCGCCCCTCCCAGAGGCAGCATGGGGCAGAGCTGCAGAAAGGTGGCGGGAGAAGTGAAGGGGGCCCCGGAATCCTGCACAGAGGACAGCTGAGCTCCCGAGAGGAGAGTGCAGCAAAGGCTCTACTGTCTCAGGAGCAGGCCGAGCTGAAGATCAGGGCCACTGAGCTCCGGGCCAAGGAGGAGCAGCTAGCAGCCGAGAGGGAGGCGCTGGAGCGGGAACGGCAGGAGCTGCGGCTGGAGAAGGAGCGGGTCAACGCGGCCGCCCTGCGCATCCGGCTCCGCTCCGAGGAGGTGGACAGCATGAGCAAGGTGCGGCTCTGGGCACCAGGGGTGTGTCCGCATCTGACCCGCCAGCCCTGACCCAGGCAGTCTCCCTGCAGGTGGCCTCGGAGAAGTATGAGGAGGGCGAGTGGGCATTGCGTGAGGCCAGGAAGGTGCAGGCGGAGCAGCAGGCCCGGCTGCAGGTCGTGCAAAAGCAGCAGGAGCGGCTGCAGCAGCAGGAGCAGCACGGGCACCAGGCAAGGCCCCCACCAGGGCTGGCTCCCCCTGCCCCCCAGCCTCCTGCCCTCACAACTGAGTCCTTCTCTCTGGGGATTTGGGGACAGGAGCATCTGAGTCTGGCCCAGCAAAGGCTACAACTGGACCGTGTTCGACAGGACCTGCCCTCCAGCCTCGGGCCACTCCCCAGGACCCAGGGCCCGGCCACCTCCAGTTTGAGTGGTAGGTGTCTCAGCCAGCCCACTGGGCAGGGCAGCACCAGGGACAGGCAGGACCTCCGCCTGCCACTCCAGTTAGGGGGCCAGCTGGGTCTGAGTCGTCCTGTTATTTCTTTTTTTTTTAACACAAGTGATACATGTTAATTCTAGAGAAATAAATCAGAAATAGAAGGGAAAAACTGTTTTAAAAACATCACCCACAACCTCACTCTCTAGAGAAAATTTTTAAAGATGACTGGTAAGGGGATCTTAACCCTTTATTTAGTGGTGTCAGCACCACACTCTCCCAAGTGAGCCACAGGCCGGCCCTATATGTGTTTTTAAAAACAAACTTGGGATTGTGTCATATGTTGTTTTATCTCTCGACTTTTTCATTCAGTAATATACACATGGAGCATGTTTTCATGTCAGTAATGAAACCCTGGATCAGTTCTTAATCAGCATAAGTGTCCAGTATCAGGCTGTTCCCTACTGAGGGATTTGCTGTCGCTAAGACAAACAGCACCTCAGTGGAAACCTTCGCACATACATCTCTGCATCTTTGCCTTATTATTTCCCTTGAATCAATTTTGAGAAATGGACTTGCCAGCTAAGAGCACATGAGCATTTTTCAGAAGCTTTTGGGAGTTGGTGCCCCATGTCCCCAGAGCGCTTGTCCAGGTTCCACCCACTGGCCGCGCCGAGCAGGCCCTGGGGGAGCATGCCATGAGCTGGAGGTGTTCCCACCAACACTTTGGTCCCTGACTTCCTCCTCAGCCTTTTCCGCCCCAGTGGTTCCTGCTCCCACCACCCCTCGTTGCAGCCAGCTGCTGGCCAGCCTCGGCCCAGGCCCCTCACAGCTCTATGCCAGGCTGCTGCTGCTGAAGCACACAGCCGAGCAGGTGAGTGTCTCCTGGCCGTGGGCGTCCCTTTGGTCACCTGGTGACAAGCAGAGAGTCCTTCCAGCACAGGGCAGAATTGAGAAGAACCATACTGTGGCCCTGGGGAGGGGTGGCCCCAGCTCCTGGGGGAGAATAAAACTGCAGATTGCTTGGTGAGCGAATTCTGAGGCCCCTCCTCTAAGGCAGGTTCTGTATGAGGCAATTTGCATATATTCTCTCGGTTTAACCTCACAATAACCTGTAATAATGACAACAGTTGTCACTTACGGAGCATTTCCTGTGTGCCAGGCTCGATGCTGAAGGCTTTGTGTGTATTATAAGCTTTTACCCACACATAGCCCTACAAGGTAGGAAATGTTACCACCTCCAGTTTACAGACAAGGAAACTGAGGCTTAGAGACATGAAGTCAGGTGCTCATAAGCTCCACAGCTAACAAGTGCCTCAGGATGGAGACCAGGATTGGTCTGTCTCACGCCACACCTGGGCTCTTCTGCACCCCCTGCCGCCTCCTAGAGCCAGTCAGAGCCAGGGAGTAAGTGGGAAGGGGGCTCCACAAGTGGGGGCTGGCTCAGCTGGCATCCAGGGGGCCACCTCTCAGTTCACAGAAGCATGACCACTCACCCAAATCTGCCTTGCAGGACCGTGACTTCTTGGAGGATGAACAGTTCTTCCTGCAGTCCCTGAAGAAAGCATCCTACAATACGACGTCCCATTCTGCCTAAGAGGGCCCCAGCTGCCTCCTCCATGGGGGCTCAAACCCCGTCCCACTCTCCCGCCACCCAGCTGGCCTCCAGCTCTACAGGCTGCTGCCGGGCATGGCTGTGCAATGCCAGGGCCCGATCACAGCTCCTCCTGTGCACGGGGTGCAGCCCCTTCTTTCCATCACTGCAGCTGCGCTGGGAGGCAGCGGCCCTGGGGGGTTGTGAGGCTGAGGCCATCTCTCCACAGCTCTGGCTCAGAGAGATGCATCTAAAGAGCCAGCAAGACCCCAACTCCGACTGGGCTCTGCAGACCCCTCCCCTCCACAGGCAGATGGGTGTGGGATCTTTTTCCCTGGGCCTCTTCTGAGGCAGGGGTTTTCTCAAGGGACACCCTGTCCCCAGTGGGGACATAGAGAAGGGCCTGCCAGCTGAGAGAGCAGGAGGCGGCAGGGCAGGGAGGGCACCGTGCAGGCAGCGCTGCCTCGCAGTCTGGCGTCCTGCACCGCGGCCAGCCCTGGCTCCGCAGGCTCACTTGCACCCAGGTGACCAGCTTGCTTGGCATGGACACTGGCTGCTTCGGCAGCTGCTTCCTCCCATCTGGACTCCCTCTGGAGGCAGGTGTAGGGAGGGAAAAGGGCAGAAGGCCTCCGTGCTGTTCACCTGCCCCAGGCCACAGCTGAGTGGGAGTGAAAACGACAGAGGGAGAGCCTCTGCCCTCGGGGGAGTAGGACAGTAGCACCAGGGATCCCCGAGGGCCACCACACACACCCAGGCTGCCGCCACCCTGGCACCTTTGTCATTTGCCCTTTGCCGTGGGGGTGGTGCCAAGGCCGGCCGTGGGCCCCAGAAGGGGACAGGACAGAAGGGCCGGGCAATGTCTTCAGCAGACCCAAGACAACCAACTCAACTAATAAAACCACAATTACTTTAAAGCAGCTTCTGTCAGAGCAATTTCTCACCTCCCATCAGACAGGAAAGCATCCAGGTGAGCAGGAAGGCAGGAGCAAATGCCAGGTGGGACACGTGGGGACCATGTGTATCTCTGCTCTTTCAGGACAACTTTCAGAGGGATCTTATTTATTTACCAGCAATTTTTTACAGCTTTGGTTTTGGACCCATTAAATTGCTATATTCTTTGTTTAAGTACAAGAGATTAATTAAAAGTTGCTATATTCCTTCCAAACAAATTGGATGTGCTTCAGAAAAATTGCTATATTCTTAGTGACTGGATCTTCAGTTTGCCATGGGCTCATCAGAGGTTGAACTTACTTCTTAGGAAACGTTTGCTCTGTATTTCTGTTCTTTGCTGGAAAACAAGTCCCAAACAGCCTGCAGCCTTCCTTATAAAAAGCCGGCCTATAAAACTGACCAGGACCGGCCTCCTCTGCCACGTGCGCCTCCCTCCAACACTGATTATTATCAACCGTACTCTCCCACCCCCAGGCTGGCCGGTTTGGGGATCCGAACCCCCCACCTCGGTGTTATAACCCTGCGCTCTAACCAACTGAGCTAAGCAACCAGCCCTTGTCCTATTTCAAAGATGGAGAAACAGGCTCAGGGAGATTAAATAACTTGCCCAAAGTGACAGTGAACGGCAGAGTCTGGGTTGAGTGCTGCTCGGGCAGATTCCAAAGCTCCAGGCTCCCAGCCACGTCACTCTCCTGCCACCTCCTGGAGGAGCACGCTAGACACTAGACATGTGTGGTGCTGCTGGGGAGGAGAAGGTCTTCTAAAGCTGCCATTTGAGTGGTTCCGACACTGAGGAGGGAAGCACCATGTGCCCCGTGGGAATCCCTGTCGAAGACTAGAATTTGGTCCTTCAGTCCACACACTTAAGCAGACCTATGGAAAGAGGTGGGAGTCTGAGGATGGGCATGTCTGCCTGGGGGCAGCTGGCATTTAAGCAGCCACCTGAAGGATATGAGGGTAACAGCACATGGGGGTGGGGGCAAGTGCAGGGAGACCCCCGAGGACAGCCTGGCCTTCGAGACAGAGTAGTGAGTTTAGGATTAGGGAGCAGGTTAGGGCCGGCCCGTGGCTCACTTGGGAGAGTGCGGTGCTGATGACACCAAGGCCCCGGGTTCGGATCCTATATAGAGATGGCTGGTTTGCTCACTGGGTGAGCGTGGTGCTGACAACACCAAGTCAAGGGTTAAGATCCCCTTACCGGTCATCTTTTAGAAAAAAAAAAAAAAAATAGAAGACCATATAGGGATGGCTGGTTGCTCACTGGGTGAGCGAGGAGCTGACAACACCAAGTTAAGGATTAAGATCCCCTTACCGGTCATCTTTATATAGGGATTAAAAAAAAAAAAAAAGAATTAGGGAGCAGGTTGAGTTGCTTTGTATATCTTGCTAAAGAGTTTCTACTTTTATCTTCAGGGCAATGGGTATTCAGTAAAGGGTTTTAAGCAGAGTCGGACCATATTTGCATTTTTGAAAACGCGTTGTGGCTGCGGGGTGGAGACCAGACAGGACGGGGCAAGAGTGGGGACAGAGAAAGTGTCAGGAAGCTGCTTGCGGTGGTGAAGGGGAGGCACAGAGCGGGGACTGAACCAGGCATAGCAGTGAGGGGTGGCAGAAAAGTGCCCCCCCCGGGACCTGGCGCCTGTACCGGGAGGGTCAGAAAGGAGGATGGGTTGAAGAGGACTCCCAGGTTCCTGGCTTCGGTGACAAATTAGTGTACAGAGCCCACGAATTAGCCAAGCAGAGACACTCCACAGACACTCATGTTAGAGTGAGCAGGACTGAAGCCATGTTGGGACCTAAAACCACATGGATTCTAAAAGATTTTAAAAGGACACAGTTTTTTCTTGGCATGCATTTCTCTGAGTTCCCTTTTTTCCCATAGTTATTTGATATTTTGAACCTCGGTTACAAGGCGAGATGACATTATTTACATACAAGCTGCAAACTTGCCAGGAGGCACGTACTATCCAGACCCTGAGAAACCAAGGAAGACATTAATAAAGCTGTGCGGACTCCACCCCTCCTGCAGGACCCTGAGATTATATCATCAAGGACGGCAGCAGAAACCAGACGGAGCCGTGGCAAGACCTTGCACCTGGCTCCTTGCACAGAGCCCCCAGCTCACATCCGCCTCCCTCCTGCCTTTCACTTCCCACGTCCCATTCCCTTAGTCCCCTCTTTAAAAACCCCTCAGTAAATGTGCACCTTGGAGCTGGCTTTAGTCTGTCCATCCTCCTTCAGGTTTATCAGAGAGATGGGTCAGCCCAACATCTCTTCTCAGGTCACTGCTGTTCATGAATTAAAGCAGACTTGCATTTTCACCAACATTTGGCTTTTAAGTTGTTTTTGTTAGGGGGCAGGCTGCTGGACTTGGGCCCAGTATCATTTGGTTATGACACTTTACTCAGTGCCTGTAACTGCTCTGTGTTATTGTCACCCACACTTAGGTGTGGCAGGTAGCCTAATTATCCCCTTACATTATTAATTTTCTCCCAGGCCACAGACGTTGCAGAGGGCTGCACACAGGAGTGTTGTGTGTTGTGCTGCTTTCCTTTCTCCTGCAAAATTGTAAACAGCTCCTTGAGGCCATAACCCAAATGCTTAATTCAGTTCCTTTTACAGAGTAAAACATTGGAGAGTAACAATCATTAAAAAAAAATAAAATAGGGCCGGCCCGGTGGCGCACTGCTATAGTGCACCGCTTGGGAGTGCGGCGACCCTCCCGCCGAGGGTTCGGATCCCACATACAGACCGGTTCCCGCTCACTGGCTGAGCGAGGTGCGGGCGCGACACCGAGGGTTGCGATCCCGTTGCCGGACACGAAAAAAGACAAAAAGGAAAAAAAAATAAAAATAAAAATAAAATAAAATAAAATAAATTGGTGGTGCCATGCCTTTGTTTCAAGAGTTATGTTTATTATTTGCTTCAACTTGGTATATGTGGGAATGCATGCTAGGCCTTCCAAACAGTTAAATTCCAAGCCAGCCCACTCTTAGGGGGTTCTAGGACAGAGAGAAACAAGAATGGAGGAATAGGAGCCAGCGGGTTAGCCAGCAAGCTTCCGTGCTTCTGACTGCAGAGGACCCGTGCATCTTCATCTGTAGAAGGGCAGGGCTGGGAGGGTTGTGGGCTAGGCTGGGGCAGGTGTAGAGGTATGCAGAAAAGGATTCAGAAACAGAAGGAAAAGATAACAGCAAAGGAGGCCATGACGTAAAGCCACAATCTAGTCCTGCCTTCACTTCTACCGCTGTACGTTCAGCAGGAATTTCACAATAATTTCACAACAACTCCTTAAGGGCAGGACTGGGTGTTACTGGCCTGTGTATCCCCCTCAACATTTACCATGTAGTAGGTGTGCACTGTTGGTTCCCGAATTAGAAGTGATGGTGAGAAGTTTTGCTGTTTATGAAAACCAATTCAAGGTGTAGCCACTTCCTGCTGGATGGAGAGACCCTCTCACTCCATTTCAGTATGTGTGAGGGTCTAGCTTCCGCTGGTGACAGAGCAACTAACCTCGTCACCAGCCCTGGCTTGAGATGTCAGGGAAGGCTTCCCAGTGGGGACCACTCTACCAAGGCTAGGAGGTTGCCAGGCCACAGGGGTAAAATGAGGAGGTGGAAGGCAGAGGCGACAGCATGTGCAAAGGCCCTGTGGCCTGAAGAGCAACGTGTGCCGAGGAAGTGAAGGTGTGATGTGATGGAAGCTTGCAGTTCCAGGGCAGAGGGGCCAGGGCTGGGGCAGAAGAGGGTCCAGACCACCAGGGCTACCAAATTTTACCCTGTTAAAACTGCATCCCAAGGGGCCGGCCTGGTGGCGCACTGCTACAGTGCGCCGCTTGGGAGCGTGGCGGCGCTCCTGCGGAGGGTTCGGATCCCACATACAGACCGGTGCAGGCGCAGCGCCGAGGTTTGCGGTCCCGTTGCCGGTCCCGGTCCGGTGCGGGCGCGACACTGGGGGTTGCGAGCCATTGCCGGACATGAAGAAAGACGAAAAAAAAAAAAAAAAAACTGCATCCCAAGAGCAATGCAGAGCCCTGGCAGAGACAGGATCCCATGTGTCTCAACCAGGTCACTTACACATTTGTGTGGGTAACAGTAAACCAGAGCTGATCAAGACCTAACACACACACCATTTTCTACATGTTAACTCATGTCACCCTTCTAACAACCTCATGAGGTAAGCACTATTACTACCTGCTTTCTTCCCAAATGAGGAAACCACAAAGGCGATGCGAAAGTCACAATCTGGAATTTAAACCCAATTCGTGTGATCCCAGAATTTACGCCCGTCCCCCTTCCACCGCCCGTGCCCGCGCCGCGGCGCCCCCTGCTGGCCGGCGGCGGTCAGGACCCCGGACCTCTCCCAGCCGCGCCGTCCGCCGGGCACTTCCGGAGCCGGGGC
>NW_007726330.1:792712-799833 GCF_000696425.1 Galeopterus variegatus | reverse complement strand
GAGCGGCGCTGTACGGAAGCCGGCGGTGGCGGGGCTTCAGCACCTCGGGTGAGGGGCCCGGCGGGGGAGCCCTCGGAGGGCCCCATAGACCGAGCCCTGGGGCTGGGGCCGAGCCGGCCTCACGTCCCGCTCTCTGCCCACAGCTGCCCTGAGCCGCCGCAGAGCCCCGCTGGGGCCGATGCCCAACGCGGACATCGACGTGAGCAACCTGGAGCGGCTGGAAAAGTACCGGAGCTTCGACCGCTACCGGCGCCGGGCGGAGCAGGAGGCGCGGGCCCCACACTGGTGGCGAACCTACCGGGAGCATTTCGGGGAGGAGACAGGTGCGGGGCGACCGGGGCAGGGCGAAGGGCACCGGCCTCGGAACTCGAGGGGGCCCGCTGGCATTTCCCCCGGGCACTGCACGAGGTCGTCGGCGCCCCCGTGTTCGCCGGGGGCAGCGCAGGGCCTGCCTGCACCCCCGTGGGCTCTGGCGGTCCTGCAGCCCCACCAGGAGTTTTCGCCCCCTTTGCTCCCCCTACTTTTCCCTCCCCCCACTATTAGAGTTTCAGCCCCTAAAATATCTACTTAAATCCTTCCCTGATCCCCACTCCCATTCCGGGTTGGGGCACCCCTCTGTGCTCCTAAAATACTCTGAATGTAGCCCAGGCCACCTTGTACTCTCTCGCTGCCTCCCCCAGACTGTGAGCGCCCTGCAAGCAGGGATCCTGCCTGTCTTGCCCACCACTGGATCCTTGCACCCACACAGTGCCTGGCACGTAGGTGTGCAATACATTGCTGAATGAAGTTAAAGTCCTGGGCAAGGTGACTCAGGGACTCAATCTTTGAGAAACTTACAGAGTACACCCTTTTGGAAAGCATTCATAGAGGCAGTTTTTATGATGGTTAAAGGCACAAGCATGGAATCTAAATAACCCGATTTAAATCTCAGCTAAACTTATGGGTGACGTACCTGAGTTTCAGTTTCTTCAACTGTAAAATAAAACAGTTGTGTCTTTGTCACAAAATTGAAGGATACAGTCCATTGAAATTCTTAGACTAATGCCTAAATTCTTAGACTAATGTCACAAAATTGAAGGATACAGTCCATTGAAACTCTTAGACCAGTGCCATCCCTGATGAGGATTCAATACATGTTAGTCATTAGTGTTGTTGTCTGATGTACATGGAGGAAGGTGTTGGATTGACAGTTTTCTAGGGCCTTGCTACTGCATTTTCTGGGACCAGCAGCACAGACATTACCTAGGAACTTGTAGAATTGCAGAATCTCAGGCCTCTCCCTGACCTGCTCAATCAACATCTGAATTTTAGCAAATTTCCTGGGTGATTTGTATGGTTTCTCTGTCCATTACTGAGTGAGAAACACTTCTTTAAGCCCTTCTAGCTTTAGCTATTCATTCCACCCAGAACACGGGTGTGTGCCCATGGCCAGCTGGGAATGCTTGGAGGTGATCCCAACTATGATTGGGGTGACCACCTGCTTTGATTTCCCATGACTTAGACAAGACAGTGTAAGACTGGTTTGGGGATCAGAAACTGGACCATGCTCAGGTCTGGGAAGCAGAGTGCACTGGATGTTTTGGTTTTGTGACTCAGAAAGAAAGATTGGATAGCAGAGTGAGAGGACTAGGTAGGGACAAGCGGTTTAGCCAGGAAGACTTGGGCCTGCTTCTTCCAACATGTCTTCCCTATCCAGATCCCAAAAACAAGATTGACATTGGGCTGCCTCCACCCAAGATCTGCCGGACACAACAGCTACTGGAACGAAAACAGTTCCTCCGGGAGCTGCGGGCCAATGTGGAAGAGGAGCGGGCTGCCCGCCTCCGCACAGGTAAGCCCTCCCAGGGGAGAGCGCCCTGGGTGTGGCTCTGCCCCCGCCCTGCATCTCAACAGGCATTGTTCCTTCCCAGCCAGCATCCCGCTGGAGGCCGTGCGGGCCGAGTGGGAGAACACCTGTGGCCCCTACCACAAGCAGCGTCTGGCTGAGTACTACGGCCTCTACCGAGACCTGTTCCACGGGGCCACCTTTGTGCCCCGGGTCCCCCTGCATGTGGCCTACGCTGTGGGTGAGGAGGACCTGATGCCCGTGTACCATGGCAATGAGGTGACTCCGACAGAGGTAATTGCTTGCTTGTGCCCTCCGTGCCCCATGTGCACACAGACATAGCCCATCGCAGCACCTCAGACAGCTCCTGGGTTTGGGGTTTTGGTGTTCTCTATTTTTGATTTCCTGGGAAACAACACCATGACAGATTACAAAGAAAATAATACAAAACAAAGGGGGAAAAAGCTCCATCTTTGCACATTCCCGTGGCTGGCCCACTATCTTTGGAGTGTCTTCCCAGCCCGTCTCTTGACATGTGGTCCTTTTCGTGGTTCAACTCTCCAGACAGGCAGCTCTTCAGGGTTCCTGTTCCTTCTATGAGCATGTCTTTGCCTATCTGCCCCTGTGAGGGGCTGTCAAGGGCATTTGAATCAGGGTGGGCTCTCCCTTCTCCGAGGCTCCCTCGGGCTCCAGGCCTCCAGAAAGAAATTCTGTTTGCAGCATCTTGTCTGTCCCTGGTGGTGGTTGACAGTTCCCCTGTTCTCTCCCTGCCAGGCTGCCCAGGCCCCAGAGGTGACTTATGAGGCAGATGAGGGCTCCCTGTGGACCCTGCTGCTCACCAACTTGGGTAGGTGTTTGGGACTCACCAGGCTTCCTGCCTTCCTTACTTCCCTTGAGCCAGGGCCCTGAAGGATTGGGGGAGGGAGAGCCAGTGGAGAACTCCAGCCCCCGCTCCTCCTAAGGGAGGGGACGGCAGGGCCTGTGGTCAGCGGGGTGTGTTTGTGTGCAGATGGACACTTGCTGGAGCCAGATGCCGAGTACATCCACTGGCTGGTGTGAGTATCTCGGGGGGAGTGGGTCAGAGGTGTGTGAGGAGGCCCTGCGAGCCTGCAGAGAGCTGCACCAGAATCTCAGTCTTGGCTCCACCATGGCTTAACAATGGGCTTTTGAATTAACCTCCCACCACAGGAGGAGACCCCTCACCTCTGCCTCCTGATGCCTAGGTGTGTACCAAGAAAGGTACAGAAAAAGAAGCAAGCAGTGGGGCCTTGGCCAGTCCTCACAGCCTCTTCATCTCTCTGAACTCATTTACTCACCTGTAAAACTGGGATGGTGCCACCACATACCTTCCCCACCCTGAGGGACACTGTGACAGTCAAATGGGAAAAGGATCCTGAGAGGCTTTGGGCAGCTGAGATGAGGCCTTGGGCAGCTGTGACATCTCTCCAAGTGATCACTGGATGTTCCCTCCCTGGACAGTCCCCATAACCCCCAGGCTGAGCTGCCTTTTGTTTTCTCAGTGGCTTTTGGTTCTGAGTACCAGGCCAGGGGGCAATGATCAGACCCCAGCTTTGGGACTTCTGGGCAATTGGGGCCAGTGCCTGGGAGGCTGGTTCTGTTGGTTCCCCACCCTGAGGGACACTGTGACAGTCAAATGGGAAAAGGATCCTGAGAGGCTTTGGGCAGCTGAGATGAGGCCTTGGGCAGCTGTGACATCTCTCCAAGTGATCACTGGATGTTCCCTCCCTGGACAGTCCCCATAACCCCCAGGCTGAGCTGCCTTTTGTTTTCTCAGTGGCTTTTGGTTCTGAGTACCAGGCCAGGGGGCAATGATCAGACCCCAGCTTTGGGACTTCTGGGCAATTGGGGCCAGTGCCTGGGAGGCTGGTTCTGTTGGGTTTGTTTGTTTGTTTGTTTTTCTTAAAAGATGACCGGTAAGGGGATCTTAACCCTTGACTTGGTGTTGTCAGCACCACGCTCACCCAGTGAGCTAACCGGCCATCCCTATATGGGATCCGAACCCGCGGCCTTGGTGTCATCAGCACCGCACTCTCCTGAGTGAGCCACGAGCCGGCCCTTGGTTCTTTTGTTTTTATTCAACTGCAGTTACAACCTGTGCAGTAGGACCCTCTGGGGAGCTCGGGGCAGGTACAGTGCCAGGCTGGGCAAACGCTCTTTGACAAGACTCACTCAAGAGCATTCCAGAAACGGAAAGAGAAGCAGCCCTCAAATGACATGGCTTTCTGGCCTGAATGACTGTGGCGACCCCAGGGCCTAGTCACCGGGCCTTGCTGTCATCCTGACAGTCTCAGGAAACCTGTCCACAGCCTCACTGTGAGTCCTCCTGCTCCAGGAGGTAGAGCTCGGCCTCCTACTTTATCATATGATAGAAATCATTCAGGGTCTAGCCTCCCAGGGAATTTATCAGCCTCTAGGTGTACATGGGGGGACACTCCTGTCGCCTCCCTCTAGTGACAGTGAATGTATACTTTCCTCCTACCAGAACCAACATCCCAGGCAACAGAGTGGCTGAAGGACAGGAGACGTGTCCCTACCTACCCCCCTTCCCCGCCCGAGGCTCCGGCTTCCACCGCTTTGCCTTCCTGCTCTTCAAGCAGGACAAGCCAGTTGACTTCTCCGAGGATGCCCGCCCCTCACCCTGGTAACCTCCACCCCCCCACACGTAGCCCAGGCCTCAGTCCAGCCCCCCCCAAATGGTCGCTCTTGCCCAGTTCTCCACCTGACCTAGGCCTTGAGACTGGCAGAAGAGCAGTATGCTGGGCAGAACCTAAGGGGCTTCTCAGGATCGCCTGTGGGCTGGAGGGGGTGGGGGCTCTGGCGCCCCTCTCCCTGCCCCCACAAGTTCTCGGTGTTCTCACAGCTACCAGCTGGCCCAGCGAACCTTCCACACTTTTGATTTCTACAAGAAACACCAAGAAGCCATGACTCCAGCTGGCCTGGCCTTCTTCCAGTGCCGCTGGGATGAGTCGGTCACCCATATCTTTCACCAGCTTCTGGGTAAGGGCAGAGCGAGGCTGGGGGGCAGGGGCTTGGGCTTGCCAGGGTGGAGCTCTGTTAAGAGGGCCACCATTAGGCGTGTCGCTCCTCAGGTGGGCAGTCGCGGGCTGGGCCCGCCTCACAGACAAGGGAGGAAAGGCTCGGGCCAGCAGGAGTCCACCCCCCGCCCCTCACTCTTGCAGACATGCGGGAGCCCGTGTTTGAGTTTGTGCGGCCGCCCCCTTACCACCCCAAGCAGAAGCGCTTCCCGCACCGGCAGCCCCTGCGCTACCTGGACCGGTACAGGGACAGTCATGAGCCCACCTATGGCATCTACTGAGGGGCCAGAGTGCACCCACCTCGGAGGAACAGTAAAGACGGCTCCAGAGGGCCAAGCTGGGGTTTCTGGGCCCCACCCGAAGCAGCCCCTCATTGGACCCCTCCCATCCAGCGCAGGGCTTGGAGTGAAGGGGACTTTCCAGTGACAGGGGTGGGGGATGTGAATAAAGATGACTTTGGCTGTAGCTGGTCTGGGTGTGTGTTCCAGGAGCAGCCAGAGTCCCCCTGCTGGAGCTGTATTGCTTCATGGGTGGGAAGAGGGCTCCCTCCTGCCCCAGGAGGTGACACCTCACCTCTGCCTCCTGAGGGTGTCAGGGGCCCTCTGATCCCCGTGGCTGAAGAAGACAGCCACTGAAGAAAGCAAGCAGTGGACCTAGGCCAGTCCCACAAGCCCCTTGAAGATCTGCCAGCCCTGAGCATTGGCCCCTCTGCCTGGTGCTCTGTGCGGTGGCAGGCTCCTGGCTCCACCAGAATGCTTGGGATAAGAAACCCTGTCAGGTGGGGTGACAACTGTCTCAAGAGACATCTAGTACACTTCCTGCTATAGGCCAGAAAGCCCCAGGACCCTCGCTGGATAGTTAGGTGTTTTCCCCCTCCCTAAAGGAGAAGGCTGGTAGTAGCACGTCAAGGGGCGATGTGTATGCCTTTTCCAGAAAGACAAACTTCATGTATCACTACCCAGAGGATGCAATCTGCACTGCAGTGAGGGTGCTTTCTGCCTCAAAATCAGGCCAGCTTGGTTAGAAATGAGTTAACTCTCCTGGGACACACACTGCACGGGGAGGCAGTGGGTAAGTGGTCAGGACCCCTTTTTGAGAGTGACCCAAGGGGAAACATTTGGTTCACTCTCAAAAACTTGGGATTCCAGAACAACTTGGAACTCAAAGAAAGAACTCTCCCCAGTAGTGGGCCAGCACAGAGGGAATGCTGATTGCAGCTGAAGTTTGGTTGGAGTATCCAATAAAGGGGCGTTTGGAAAAAAACACTGTTGACTGGTCTGTCTCTTGGTGACCAGAAATTTCCATTTCACTGTTTATAAAGAAACAAAATCAGGCGTAGTCCAGAATGGGGAGACACCCCAATCTGGCAAATGCCCGAAATCTGGCTCCAGGAAAAAATACAGCAGAGCACGTCGTATCAGGAGGGAGCATTTATTGAGCGCCAGCTGTCTGCCGTGGACTCTTTTTCTCCAGTCCCTCCCACGTGCACTATTAAATAGCCCAAGTGGGAGGTCTACGCTGTTAGCTCTATTGATTTTCAGATGAGCCCAGAGGCCTGGTGGGGTTCCCAAGCCTCTGGTCTGTAGCGGCTGGGGCCAGATCCCTGCACAGGAGCTGGGCTGTTGAGGGTCTAGGGAAGCCAGCTGGAGCTACCATGGTGGGACCCGAGAGAGCCGGATCCTAGCTCCCAGCCGGGTAAGGAAAGAGCCTAGAGAGAGAGACGCAAATCGGGGAACGCGGAGCCTTCCAGCGGACCTGGTGGAGGTGGACAGGGGTGCAGTGGGCCTCGCGGGCGGCTGGTGTGGACGGGCGAGCTCTGGGTGCGGCGGCTGGCCGCGGGGGCGCCGGAAGGGCCCGGCCGCAGCCCGGAGTTCGCCTTCCTGGGTGGGGTCCTCGCTCCTCCCCGCTGCAGCCACGCCCGGGCGATGTCGGCCCGCGCGGTCCCTTTAAGCGTCCGGGGCCTGCCCTCTCTCCCGCCTCCGCCATGGCCGCGCAGCTGCTGGAGGACAAGCTGAACTGCGCCATCTGCCTGGGGCTCTACCAGGACCCGGTGACGCTGCCCTGCGGCCACAACTTCTGCGGGGCCTGCCTCCGGGACTGGTGGGGCCGCTGCGAGAAAGCGTGTCCCGAGTGCCGGGGGCCCTTCCCCGACGGCGCCGAGCTGCGCCGCAACGTGGCTCTCAGCGCCGTGCTGGAGGTGGTGCGCGCCGGGCCCGCCCCGGCCCCCGACCCCGGCCCGG
>NW_007726330.1:787975-791083 GCF_000696425.1 Galeopterus variegatus | reverse complement strand
ACTGTCCCCGCCACGGGCGGCCGCTCGAGCTCTTCTGCCGGACGGAGGGCCGCTGCGTGTGCAGCGCGTGCACCGTGCGCGAGTGTCGCCTCCACGAGCGGGCGCTGCTGGACGCCGAGCGCCGCGAGCGCGAGGTGACGTCGCCGCCGGCGGGAAGGCGGGAAAGAGGGGGGGCCCGGCCGGCCGCAGCCTGGCAAAGGCCGAGGTGACTCCCGCGGGACCGGGCTTGCCGTCTGTCTCCGGGCGCCCGGGCAGAGGCGGGGAGCTTCAGCAGGAGACCGGAGGTCCCCAGAAGCTGGGGGTCAGTACAGAAACCGAGGGTGTGTGCATCAGGCTGGGGTGACCAGCCCCAGGCACTGCCCACGGGACGGTCTCGGGAGATGCTCCGAAAAGGCCCTCGGAATGAACGCAGGAGTCAGGGATATGGGGCAGTCGGCTCCCCGGCCCCGCTCCCCGCCCTAGAGAGCTGTCTGGTGTGCAGCAGGTGCTCCCGGAGCACGCTTCATTCAGTAAATGTGTGGAGCACCTGCTCTGTGTAGCAGGGACTGAATATCAGTAAATCTAACCAGGTCCCTGCCCTTAAGAGACTTAGGAGCTACTTAAGAGGTCAGTGTCCGTGTGACGCGGAACTGTTATTAGGAACCTCAGTAGGAAACACTCCCACTTCCTACCTTCTCACCTGTTTCCATGCTGGAGGGGGGCGGGGGGCCTGGACAAAAAGCACAGGCGTTGGAAAATCTGAGGACTTCGACCAAATTATTAACTTCAATGAGCCCGTTTCCTCATCTGTGAAGTGGGGATAATAATAGTCCCCACCTAAAAGTGTTGGGAGGAGCAGAAGCGAGGTAGTGAGACTCTTGATGGGGGCTTCTGGCAAATGGGGTCCCGTCTCTCCCTCATGCCCAAAACTAGAGTCAAGGACCAGCCGGGTCCTCAGAAGAATCTGCTTTATACATGCATCGACCTCCCTACTTGTCAGACAGCTTTGGATTGTCACCCCTTCCCAGCAAGGCTGCCTGAGCCAGCATTATTGCTACCACTTATTGATTGGGGGTGGGGAGAGTACAGCCCAGAGAGGCTGCGTGCTCTGCCCCAGATTGCTTAGCCTGCAAGAAGTGGGAAGTCAGGTCTTCAGCCCAAGGCTTCTGCTCCAGGTGCGGAAGGGGCTTGGTCTAGGCCTTCCTGGGACTCACCAATTCCCCCATTATACCGAGGCAGGTGTTCTGTGGGCTAGCCCGCTGGTCATCCTGGCCTGGGATGGCACAAGGAGGGGGTGCTCTGCATCTACAGGTATTTGTTGGTTGTCTGGGGCGGAGGGGACTTCACAGCCAATCCTTGACTTCTCTTGTCACTTGTCCTATGGGCGGGCACCATAGGCCAGGCTGAGAGCCGAGCTGGAGGTCACCCAGCAGAAGGCCACCCAGGCTGAGACCCAGCTACAGGAGCTGCAGCAGCGAAGCAGCCAGATCCAGGTAAAAGAGCAGTCTGTGTTCCACCTACCATGTCCTCACTGTCCTGTGCACAGCCACCAGCTGGTCCCTGGGTCACTGTGCAGCAGGTGTGAGCTACCTTGAAAATGCCTCCTGGCAGCAAGGAGTAAGGGGCTGAGCAGGAAGCTGGGACCTAGGAGGCAGAGATTCCTGGGATGCTCGCTCCCCACATCCCTACCCCTCAGCTCAGTGGGTAGCCCTGACACAGGCCTGCCTTGGCATGGTTCAAGGCCCTGGCCACCCAGAGGCTCCTCCTGTGCCCACCCAGAGCTCAGCCTGCACCTTGGCCTCCTCGGTCTCTGGCAAGTTCAGCAGCCTGCTGCAGGCACTGGAGATGCGGCGGGACTTGGTGCTGAAGGGCATCGAGGCAGCCAAGACACAGGTGCTGGCACAGGCCCAGGATGAGGAGCAGCAGCTACGGGGCCACCTGGACGCCCTGGATCACTGTGGCCACAGGATCCGGAATCTCCTGGAGCAGGCAGATGACCGGACCTTCCTCCAGGTACCAGGCCTCAGGGCGGTAGGCTGGGGGGACTTGCTTCCCTGCCCTTCATACCAAGCTTACTGCAGCTGCCCCTGGGGCTCAGGAATTACAGCTCTTTGAGCCACCAGGGCCTCTGGGGCCACTGACCCCTCTGCAGTGGGATGAAGACCAACTGCTGGGTGACCTGAATGAGTTGCTGAGCCGGCTGTGTGGCCTCCTCCTGGAAGATGGGGGCAACCCCAGGGCACCAGCCAAGGCTGCTGACTTAGGTCCCATGGGTAAGGCTGACTCCAGAGCTCTCCCTACCCCTCTGGGTACAACTGTCCCTCCTGCTGGGTGGTGGGAGTAGGGTCAGGGCCCATCCCCTCCCATAACCTCCCCCTCCACTCTCCTAACACTACTTTGCCTCCTAGAAGCCCCAGATCCCCTGACACCAGTTCTGAGTGCAGTGTGTCCACTGAGGAGGAAACTCTGGCAGAGTAAGGAAGCCTAGTGCGTGTGTGTGTATTCGTGTGTGCGTGCACAAGTGTGTGTGTTTGTGTGCACCTGACAGTGCATGTGTGTGCACTGTGAGCACACGTGCATGTGTGCACACGTATGAGTATGTATGTGGGGGGGAGTATGCTGTGACTGTCCTGGCCAGGACATCTGCTCCATGGCCCTTCCTGGGCTGGCCCCACCCCCTGCACACCTGTTGCAGGATGTACCCCTCGTACGCATCCACCCTGAAAACCCTGAAGCAGATGCAGCCAGCATGATGTTTAAGGACACTCTGGGCACACAGTTCTTCCACTTTAATATCCAATTAATACCCCTCTGAGCCTCAGTTTTCTTTTCTTTTTTTAAATTTTTTTTTATTTTTTATTTATTTATATTTATTTATTTTATTTATTTACTTTTTAAAATTTTATTTTGTTGATATACAATGTGGTTGATTATTGTGGCCCATTACTGAAGCCTCCCTCTCTCCTCCCTCTCCCCCCTCCCACCCAACAATGTCCTTTCTGTTTGCTTGTCATGTCAACTTCAAGGAATTGTAATTGTTATGTCTGCTTCTCCCCCCAGGTTTTTTTTTCTTTTGTGTGTGTGTGTGAATTTATTTATTTATTTTTATCTCCCACCAATAAGTGAGAA
>NW_007726330.1:787185-787965 GCF_000696425.1 Galeopterus variegatus | reverse complement strand
TTATGCCTCCAGCTTTATTTTTTTTGCTCAGTGTTGCTTTGGCTATGCATGGTCTTTTGTTTTTCCATATAAATGTCTGGATAGTTCTTCCCNGTTGCTGTATTCTGTTTGCTAGTATTTTAGTGAGGATTTTCGCATCTATATTCATCAAGGAAATCGGCCTGTAGTTTTCTTTTTTGGTTATATCTTAACCTGGTTTTGGTATCAGGATGATGTTTGCTTCNTGGTGGCTATTGTAAATGGGCAGACTTTCTTGACTTCTCTTTCTGCATGTTCACTATTGGAGAAAAGAAATGCTACTGATTTTTTGTGTGTGGATTTTGTATCCTGCTACTGTGCTGAAATCATTTATCAACTCCAAGGGTTTTTTTGTAGAGGCTTTACGTTGTTCAGTTTATAGGATCATGTCATCTTCAAACAGGGACAGTTTAACTACATCTTTTCCAATCTGGATGCCCTTTATTTCCTTCTCTTCTCTGATTGCTCTGGCTAGTACTTCCAATACTATGTTGAATAGGAGTGGTGAGAGTGGGCAACCTTGTCTGGTTCCTGTTCTTAAAGGAAAAGCTTTCAGCTTTTCCCCATTCAGGATGATATTGGCAGTGGGTTTATCATATATGGCTTTAATTATGTTGAGATACTTTCCATCTATTATACCCTTATAGAGGGTCTTTGTTATGAATGAGTGCTGAATTTTATCAAATGCTTTTTCAGCAACAATGGAGATGATCATATGGTCCTTGATTTCCATTCCTTTGGATATATTCCCAGCAGTGGGAT
>NW_007726330.1:776561-786340 GCF_000696425.1 Galeopterus variegatus | reverse complement strand
AGAGGACAGAGGAGTTTTTTATTGGAAATGAGACGTGAAATCACACTGCAAACAGCATTCAAACAGTCCTGTAATGTGTGATGTATATCTCTGCCAAAAACACTCACTGTATATATCTTTACCTCGTTTTGGTATCAGGATGATGTTTGCTTTGTATAATGTGTTTGGAAGCTTTGCTTCTGCTTCAGTCTTTTGGAATAGTTTGTAAAGAATTGGTGTCATTTCCTCTTTGAATGTTTGGTAAAATTCTGCTGTGAATCCATCTGGTCCTGGGCTTTTCTTTGTTGGGAGCTTTCTGATAACAGCTTCAATCTCCTTTATTGTTATTGGTCTGTTCAGATTTTCTACGTCTTCATGGCTTTTTTTTTATATTCTAAGATGTGCAGCAGTTGGGGGAGAGGGAGGGGGACAGGGTGAGAGGAGGAGCAAGGAGAGAGGGGGATGTGGTCGAGGCTTGTGGCACCCCCCTGATTCCAGCAGGGGAGCCCAAGGGGGCTTCTAGTGGTGGCTTGGTCGTGGCTGGGCTAGATGTGAACTTTTGGGGGGGTGGGCATGGCTGAGGCCCTCAGTCCCACCACCCCGGGAGCCCTGGGAGCTTCTGGCAGTGGCTCGATGGTCATCACTTGGCTGGGTGTGGACATCAGGGCGCATGGCTGAGGCCTGAGCCTGTTTTCTCATCTGTGATGTTGGGCTTGTAGAAGACCCTACCTCCGAGATGGCACCTGGCGCTCAGCCTGCAGCGTGACTGGAGATGTTTAGCAGTTGGTAAATGGGCCGTGGCTGCGCTCTCCCTGCCCTGTGGACGGGACGGCACCCTTGCCCACTTTGTCCATCTCTCCCCAACAGATTATCGCAATCTGACCTTTGACGCAGACAGCGCCAACCGCCACTTCTACCTGTCCTGCCAGGACCAGCAGGTGAAGCACCGTCACCAGCCCCAGGGCCCGGCCAGGCCAAGCAGCTTCGAGCTGTGGCAGGTGCAGTGTGCCCAGAGCTTCCAGGCTGGGCGGCACTACTGGGAGGTGCGCACATCTGACCACTCAGTGACATTGGGCATCGCCTACCCAGAACTGCCGCGGCACAAGCCAGGGCCCCACACAGACAACATCGGCCGTGGGCCCTGCTCCTGGGGGCTGTGCATCAAAGAGGACAGTGTCCAGGCTTGGCACAACGGGGAGGCTCAGCGTCTCCCAGCAGTGTCCGGGCGGCTCCTGGGTGTGGATTTGGACCTGGCCTCTGGCCGCCTCTCCTTCTACAGCCTGGAGCCCCAGACCCAGCACCTGCACACCTTCCATGCCCTCTTCACCCGGCCCCTCCACCCCATCTTCTGGCTCCTTGAGGGTAGGACCCTTACCCTGTGCCATCATCCTAGGGCTAAACTCCCCCCAGGGCTGCAGGAAGAGGCCTCAGCACTCCCCTGAGGAAGGCCCAGCATGGAGCTCTGGGCTAGGGACAGGTGCCACCATGCCTTTGTGCCCAGGAGCTTCCCAGGAGACCCGAGGCCACAGCTCTAATAGCACCAGCCAGTGGCCTCCCTGTCGACTCAGAAAGAGAGGCAGGGGGAGCCCCCAAACTGGAGTAGAGCATAAACCTAGAGTTCACTTTTCCCGTCCCTTTAAAGGGGACTGGAAGGGAGTGTGATGGGAAGCCCCTGCCGCAACAGAGCCCAGTTCTAGGCACTGCCTGGGCCTTGGGGGCTAGAGCAGTGCCCAGGGGACTCTAGGCTAACACGACAGTATGTGCGACAAAATTATACTTCTCAAGCCTAGTGTACCTTCCCCCAGAGGTGAAGGGGACCGAACGAGCAGTCCATGTGTGGAGAGTGAACCACGAACGATTTCAGGAGAAAAAGGATTTGCACCTTCTCCCTGCCTCCCTTTATTTTTTGTAACATTTTGGTATATCTTATTCCTGTCTTTTTCTCTTTTATTTTGCTCATCCTTGTAATTGTGTTCTACGAACAACTTTATTTTCTACATTTTTTACTTAATGTGTTTTTCACATTAAAATTTTTCCTGAATTATTTTGTTATAGTCATTCTAATGATTATCATTAATTTATTTACTCATTGTTGGATATTTAAATTGTTTTATTTTTGGCTATAAAAATATCACCGTGATAGGGCCGGCCCGTGGCTCACTCGGGAGAGTGCGGTGCTGAGAACACCTCCCTATATAGGATCAGACCCCGCAGCAGGAGCGCCGCTCCCAGTGCTGCACTCTCCCGAGCGCACCATGGGGTCGGCCCCAATGTCCAATATTTTTATAAAAGGGATATATAGCATGCTAATGAGAGAAAACCAAACTATCATCTCGTAATAACTTCGTATAGCATACATTATACGAAGTTATACGACCACGGGTTCGGATCCTATATAGGGATGGCCGGTTTGCTCACTTGGGAGAGCGTGGTGCTGACAACACCAAGTCAAGGGTTGAGATCCCCTTACCGGTCATTTTAAAAATATATATATATATATATCACCGTGATGAATATTTTTGAGCGGGAAGCTTTGGCCATATTTCTAGTTATGCAATCCCCCCCACCCCGGCCACCAAAAAGAAAAAGAAAAAAGATGCATTATTTAGGGCTGGCTGGTTGGCTTAGTTGATTAGAGCGTGATGTTGGTAACACCAAGGTCCAGGGTTTGATCCCTGGCCAACCACTTAAAAAAAAAAAAAAAGATGCACTATGGTTATGTATTTAGGCTAAATTACCTAAAGTGAATTACTCTGCAGAAGACAATGAGCACTTGAAGACTTTTTATACGAGTGGGACACTTAGCTCAGTTTGTTAGAACACAGCCTTGTAATACCAAGGTCAAGGGTTCAGATCCCCCAGGTTCATGAAGACTTTATACAAAAGGCCACAATGAAGCAACCTTGAGTCAGGCTGTCTAGGCTCCCCGCCACCATCACTGACCAGCCAAGTGACTTCAGGGACCTCAACCTCCCATCATCCCACCAAGGGGTCATGGGGATTAGATCTAGTGATGTTTGTAGGTTCTGGCACAGTGCTAAGCTTCTTTAGGTTTGGTTTGGTTTTTGCTATTCCAGAACATGTTTCCATGAAGATCCCTGTCCATGTTTTTGCACGCATTTCTGGAAGTGTGGTTGCTGGGGCACAGGTCAGGTGTAATTTTGTTACTTGAAATGTTCCACTTTTTGTTTTTTGGGTTTTTTTTTTTTTCTTTATAAAGATGACCGGTAAGGGGATCTCAACCCTTGGCTTGGTGTTGTCAGCACCACGCTCAGCCAGTGAGCAAACCAGCCATCCCCACATAGGATCCGAACCCGTGGCCTTGGTATTATCAGCACCGCACTCTACCAAGTGAGCCACGGGCCAGCCTAGCAGTGCTTCTTAACCAGGTGCAAGGGCAAGCCCTTAAAAATCTCCCAGAAAGCTCCTTCAAACCAAACTCACTTGGTGCACCTGATTCTGGTAAAAGTCTCCATCCCCTCTCCAGGAAAATGCACTGACACAGAGGGGAAAAGCAGCGTGGATTTGGGGGTGTGACATCTGTAAAGGGGACACCTTTGATCAGCCTGTGGGTGTTTGCAGAATTTCGGGCCTATCCACCAGACCCCTTACGGTTTCTGGGCTGCTGTGATAGGGCTCAGGAGGGTGGGTGCCTGAGACAGAACAAGAGCAGGAGAGAGCTTAGGAGACAGGAGCCTACAGGAACAGTGAGGTTGGAGGAGTTGGATCGGAGGCCAGAGGGGTGAGGGGTAAGGAGAACAGCAGGCTGCTCTTTTCCAGGCAGGAAGGGAGCAGAAAGGGGACCAGGAAATGTGGCTTTGAGTAGCACCAGACTAGAAGCTGGAAGACAAAGGAGCCAGGTCCTCGAGATTCTGAGGGGAAAGGATGTCCATCCCATAGTTCCCCGTCCAGCCAAACTATCAATCGGGGACAAGCCTGAACAGAGACATTTGCAGACATGCCAGCATCCGTTCCCAGGAAGCTCCCAGAGTTTTCCAAAATGAAGTAAATCAATGAAGGGAAAGCAAGGCTTGGGATCCAGGAAATGGAGAATTCAACACAAAAGAGAAGTGATAAAGCAACCGAAGTTTCCAGAAATAAGAGCACAAACATCCACATACATGTTAAGACTTCTAGCATGTGACTTAGAGATGTGGAGGCAAATGCTGAAATAAACCCTTAAAAGAGTTGAAACTGGTTGTCCATGGGGAGCAGGAATCTGGAGCAGGTGGAACATGGATGGGACTGCTAGTTTTTGTTATAAGCCCTATTAAACTGTTTATTTTTAAAAACCTAAATATGTTAATTTGATATAAATACAAACCAATTTTTTTTTTTTTTTCAAAGATGACCGGTAAGGGGATCTTAACCCTTGACTTGGTGTTGTCAGCACCACGCTCTCCCAAGTGAGCTAACCGGCCATCCCTATATGGGATCCGAACCCGGGGCCTTGGTGTTATCAGCACCGCACTCTCCCGAGTGAGCCACGGGCCGGCTCAAAAACCAAATTTTTTAAAGTACATGAAAAGCCTAAAGAAAAACAAGTCCTATTACAGGACATGCCTTGGATCCTCTTTCAAATGTCTTTCCGAGACACAAGTCAAGCTAGGAGTGGCTTCTTAATTAGTTGTATTTTGGTTTTTTGGTGGCTGGCCAATACAGGGGTCCAAACCCGTGACCTTGGTGTCAGAAGGCTGTGCTCTAACCAACTGAGCTAACTGGCCAGCCCTAAGAGTGGCTTTTTAATTATTCTTATTGGCTGGATTGTTTTTTGCTTGTTTATTTTGTTTCTGTTTGACTTTTTTTTTTTTCTTGCAGAACTCACAGTCTACTTTTTTCTTTCTTTTCTTTTCAGCAATCCTGAAGCCAGACAGAGTCATATATGAGGTTTAGGACTATCCAGGTTGCACCTTCTGGGCTTCAATTCTGCCTCCTTGGCAGGACTAGTTATGTGACCTCCAGCAAGATACGTAACCTGTCGGAATTCCAGTTGCCATCCTTTATAACGGAGCCCTTGGAAGAACGGAGTGAGAAGTAGATGTGAACATGCTCCTGCAGAACTCAAAAGTGCCAGTTACCCTCGCCCCTTAAGAGCCAATTCATTTCAAAAATAATTCACACACTGGGCAAAAAATTGTCAAACTATAATAATGGATATTTTCCTCTGACAAATCACATCTCCACGCTTTCCTCTTGGGGGAGCAGAGAGGACACCAGGCGCAGGGTGGGGAGCAGAGGAGCGGCTGGGCACAACCTGAGAGGCACCCCCTCCCCTCCAGAACCAGGCGGGTCCGTGGTCTCAGCAAACCCAGGCAGCCTGGCTGCCAGGCCATGGAGCAGGGCGGCACTGATGTCTGGGCCTCCCAACCATTCCTGGGTCTTGGCAAACAAGGGATGGTCATGATCAAGTGCTCCTTGTGGAAACCAGAGTATGGAACTCATTACCCGCCTGCCTGGGCACACCCAGGCTGTCTCCCTGTGCTATTCCCTCTGCCCGAGGATCTTTTCCCACCCACTCTCTAGCAGTCTGCAAAAGCTTTGCTCAAATGCCACTTCCACAGTTCTCCTGGCCTTTTCCATGAATCCTCCAGGAATGGATTGCACCTCTCTTTTGGTTTTTGTTCCCTACCTGGGATGGGGGTTGCAATGGTCTGAATGTGTCACCCCAGAATTCATATGTTGAAATACTAACCCCAAAGGTGATGGCATTAGAAGATGGGGCCCTAGGGAGATGACTAGTTCACAGGGGTAGAGCCCTCATGAATGGGACTCTTTTATAAGTGCCCTTATAAAAGAGGCCCCAGAGATCTCTCTAGCCCTCCTTCTGCCTCGCGAGCTCTCCTTCTGCCACCTTGACAACAAGTCTGCAACCTGGGACAGGGCCCTTGCCAGACCCCAACCCTGCTGGCACCCTGATCTCAGACGTCCAGCCTTCGGAAGAGTGAGAAATGAATGTCTGTCCTTTGTAAGTGACCCATTCTCTGAAGTTCTGTTACAGCAGCTGAGCTCACTAAGGCAGCTCACTAATTTCCCCCCAGGAGAGTGAACAGTTCCCTCCTGTGCAGGTCCTGATGTGAACAGACTTGGTCGTCCTCGAGGGGCCCTTCCTTCCCACCGCCCACCTTGGCAGGCCTCTGTCTGCCCAGAGCCTCGTCCCTCTCCAAGAGGTGAAGGGTGGGTATACCCAGGTGCTATATCTCCGTGTTGCCTTCATCTGCCAGCCCGCCAGCTGCAGGCCCTGTGCCTCATCCTGAGCTGGTCTTGTCCCTGCCCTGCCCCCTGCATCTCCTTACATCCACCTATCCCAGGCCCACAGCGTGGGTGAGCAAAAAGGTGCTGATTGCTTGTCGTGTGCTGAGCACAGGTCAGCACCCCCAGGGGTAAGAGATGCCCAAGATAGGTCCCTACCCCACAGGAGCTCACTAGGGCTGGGGGCAATGTCAAGTGGAGGCAGGCATGTAGAAGATGGGATATGGCCAGGGCTTCCACTCCTTCCTCCGCAAGATCATCTCCAAGGATGGCTAACACTGCTCAGCACCATGGAATGCTTAGAGGCAAACACATCCACCCTGGCCCTGCTCGGCCGGGTGACTGTGGGCGAGTCACATGGCTTCTCTAACACACTTCAGCTTCCTCAAAACAGTGTGAGATTCTAAGAGACTGGGTTCTCTATAGTGTGTGGCACTGGGAGGCATTTACTGGACCTTAGTTTTCTTCCTTCCATGGAAGACTTCAGGGGGCTCCACATAGCATTTTCTTTTTTTTTTTCCCTTTTTGTCTTTTTTCTTGACCGGCAACGGATCGCAACCCTCAGTGTCGCTCCCGCACCTCGCTCAGCCAGTGAGCGGTGGTCTGTATGTGGGATCCGAACCCTCGGCGGGAGCGCCACCGCGCTTCCCAAGCGGCGCACTATAGCAGTGCGCCACCGGGCCGGCCCTCCACATAGCATTTTCTAAAGTAGATATTCTTAACCTGGAATCTTGGGGGGGAAATTCTATCTTTATTTTCACTGTCCTGTAACGGAAATGTAGCATTTCTTTCTACTGCAAAGGGAGGGAACACACCACAGTGGTATTAGCAGTACCTGTCACTTTGTCACTAATAGAAATTACAGGTATTTTCAAAGCACATTACACCGGTTGCAGAAAACTTGAAGTCTCAACCATGTTCATCACTATTTCAAAAATCTAGTAATAATCAGTCCTCTATCCAATATATCAGATCTTTGTTTTTTGGTTTGTTTATGTTTTTGGTTTTTTGTGCGTGGTTGGCCAGGAAGGGAACTCAAACACTCAGACATTGGTTTTACAACACCACGTTCTAACCAAGTGAGTAACTGGCCAGGCCTACATCTTGTTATTTTTGTGTGAGAGAAACACAGACCAGGATACTTCAAAAAGTTCGTGGAAAAGTGGAATTAAAAGATAATATGAGCCTTTCCATGAGCTCTTTTTTTTTTTTTTTTTTTTGATAGGTAAGGGGATCTCAACCCTTGGCTTGGTGTTGTCAGCACCACACTCTCCCTAGTGAGCTAACCGGCCATCCCTATATAGGGATCCGAACCCGTGGCCTTGGTGTTATCAGCACCACATTCTCCCGAGTGAGCCACGGGCCAGCCCTCCGTGAGCTCTTTTAATACCTCTTGTAAATGACTTTATCACAAATTTGTTTTCTTAATATATTTTACCTGAACTTCAAGTTAATTGGTTTCCATGGAATCTTACACATTTTTTGAGCATTTAAAAGCATTACTTTGAATGGGCCAGCCTGTGGCTCACTCCGTAGAGTGCGGTGCTGATAACACCAAGGCCACGGTTCGGATCCTATATAGGGATGGCCAGTTTGCTCACTGGCTGAGCGTGGTGCTGACAACACCAAGCCAAGGGTTGAGATCCCCTTACTGGTCATCTTTTTAAAAAAAAAAAAAGAAAAGAAAAGGGGTCTGTAGGCTGCACCAGGCTGCTAAAGGAGCCCCATGGGGCAAGAAAGATTAAGCCCCACCTTGATGGATAGTCCTGCCCCCACCCTTATTGCCCCACCTTTGGGCTCTCATCAGCAGCAGGCCTGCTAGACTGGGGGTGGAAAGAATTGCCTCAATTCTTCTATTTTTTTAAACAAATAAGATTTAACTTTAGAATAGTTTAAAATTTACATGAAAGTTGAATGACAGCCACCTAATTTCCCCTTTGGTTAACATCTTACATTACTATGGTACATGTGTCACAATTAAAGAACCAATATTGATACATTCTTATTAAGTCGCTTTTGCAATTTCTTGAAAGTCTCTTAGTTGTCCCCTAATGTCCTTTTTTCTGTTTCAGGATCCCATCTAGGATCCCACGTTACATTTAATCGTCACGCCTCCTTAGACTCCGCTGGGATGAGACAGTTTCTCACACTTTCCTTACTTTTGATGACCTTGACAGCTTTGAGTACAGTTCAGGTATTTTGGAGACCGTCCCTCACCTGGGACTTGTCTGATGACGGTCTCATCATTAGACAGGGGTTATGTGTTTCGGGGGAGGAAGACCACATCATATCACGTTCCTGCTATTAGCGTGACTTCTCACTGTTTTTTTGTTTGTTTTTTTTTTTTAAAGATGACCGGTAAGGGGATCTCAACCCTTGGCTTGGTGTTGTCAGCACCACGCTCAGCCAGTGAGCAAACCGGCCATCCCTATATAGGATCCGAACCCGTGGCCTTGGTGTTATCAGCACCGCACTCTACCGAGTGAGCCACGGGCCGGCCCTGTGACTTCTCACTGTTGATGTCGACCTTGATCACCTGGCTGAGGTCAGGTGTCTCCCCTGTGAAGCTATTCTTTTGTCCCTTTGGAAGAAAGCCACTATGCACAGCCCAGACCTAAAGAGTGGGAAGTTATGCTCCATCTCGAGTGTCTACAAAAATTAGCTGGAATTCTTCTGAATGGCAAATGTGTCTATTCCCCCTCACGTATTCATTTATCCAATTATTTATTTATATTAGCATGGATTCACGGACATTTATTTTATACTTTGGGTTATAATCCAATACCACTATTTATTTTGCTGCCACTCTATTTTCTTTAAGTTAATTTTATTGAGCTATAACTTACAGACAACAACATGCACCGTTTTAAGTGCATGGTTGGATGAGTCTTGAATGCCTCCACTTGGGGAACCCCCAGCCCCCGGCACACCACAGGTGCCCGTGAGTGTCCACGGACCGGAACTGAATTCTTCAGACGAGGGACTTGGGGGATGACGTCAGCTTCCCCCTTTCAAATCTAGAAAAGCCCAAGTTCCCCACCAGGAGTCAACAGAGTCGCTAAGGGGCAAAAACAGGCACACATCAGCCGTTATGTTTCTCTGCCGTCAGCAGCTCAGGAGCTTCGCTAACGGTGCCAGGCCGGGACCTGGAGCGCAAAGGTGCTGGCGAGACGCAGCTGGGCGCGCCCAGCCCCTGCGGAGCCCCGGGCCGGCCGAGGGGAGGGGAGGGTGGGGATGGAGGGGCGAACTCCTGCACCGCCTCCTTCCAGGGTGTCCCCGCGCATTCTCTGCCCTCGTCGCCTCCTTTTCAAACCCTTTCAGCAGCGCCCTCCGCTCAGGCCGTGCGGAGCGGCGGGCCCAGGAGGGGCGGAGACGGCGGGCCCAGAGGCCGCCCCGCACCGTGCGGGCTGGGGCCGAATGTCCTCGGACCGGCCGAGCCGGGGGCGGAAGGGGCGGGACCCTTGGCCTTGGTCCCAGGGGGCGGCACCGAGACGCGAGGTCCGGGTCCCTCCCTCGCGGAGCAGAACAGGCGGCGCCCCCGGCGGCCGCGG
>NW_007726330.1:763150-775653 GCF_000696425.1 Galeopterus variegatus | reverse complement strand
TGCAGGGGGGCCGTGGGCGGGGGGGGGGGCCTTGGACCCCCCCCCCTTCTCGGGTTGGGCCTTAATTTCCTCCTGCCACCTGAGGATCTTTGTGGTCCCTTCCAGCCTTGACAATGTCATCGCTGGCGGTGGCGGAGGTGGGAAGGAGGGAGCAGTGAAAACGCGAAAAGAACGCGAGGGGCCAGCAGGAGACCTGAAGCCGGGTTAGGGTCCACGGGGGTGTAAGGCGGGTCGGGGGAGCCGGGTTAGTCCCGCGGGGTCCCTGGCGGCCGGTTCCGACTGCGCGGCTGATGTGCCTCGGTCTCGTGCCGGTCCCAGCTCAGATTTGCCCTGGGCTGAGGCAACGGCTTTGGATGGGTGTGGCAGGCGACAGGAGTGTGGAGGAGGGTGGGCCGGGCACACAGATCCTCTCTGTCCAGCTGCCCTGGGGGCCCGTGGTGGGAGCATGTGCGCAGCGTCCCGCTACCTCCCGCCCCCAGTTTCCTTTGGCCTCCAGCCCGGTCTTGGCGCCTCTGGCCTTGGGATTTTCCGTCTCTCCTGCCTGGAGCAATGACTCAGAAGACCTAGGGGATTTGCCCGGAATCCCCTTTTTTCAGACCTGGACTGGGGATGCAGGTTCTTTAGGAGGAGGGATCCCCGGGACAGCTTAATGCCCTCTTGCAGCCACCCCTCTCCCCTCACTCTCTGCTTCTTCCCCACTGGAGGAAGTTCTCAAATGAATTTAAGCCACACTGAGACCCATGGCTGGCCCGGGTCAGAGAGGGGAACAGTCAGCCTGAGCTCTCCCCAGGCATTTGGGAATGGCACCAGCCTGGGCTGGAGGCACCTCTGGCATATTATGGGACATCATGGCCACTTCTAGTCCCACTCATGCATAGATACCACTCCTTGGTCACCCCTCACCTCTTCGCCTCTCTGCTGGTGAGGCTTGGGACCCTCTGCCAGACCCTGTACTCACAGAGGGTGCCATCCACAGGCCGAGCAGCCCAAAGTCTTGAGTGCCGTGGAGGACCGCATGGATGAGCTGGGGGCCAGCATCGCACAGTCCCGGCGCACAGTGGCCCTCATTAAGGTCAGACCCCACGCTGACTCCCATCCCTGGCCACTCCTGCCACTCCTGCTGCAGGCTCCTGGCACCATGGGTGTTTGGTGTTGTACAAGCCACTCCAAACAGCCCATGCTCAGGGCATTTCCTGTCATCACTGAACACAAGCATCTCCCCTGACCTGGCACAGATCCAGGACAGGCTCAGACTGGCCCCTCCATCCACCCAAGAGGGCAGGGTGGGAAGGTAGGGTCAGGGAAGAGCCAGAGTCCAGGACTGTTCTCTGCCCTCACTGCTGCCCCCACTGTCGTCCTGTGCAGAGCGCAGCCGCAGCAGAGCGGGACAGGGTGAGCCGGCTGTTTGCCGAGGCTGTGGCCACCCTACAGGGCTTCCAGACCCAGGTGTTGGGCTTCATTCAGGAGGGGGAGGCCGCTATGCTGAGCCACTCCCAGGGCAATCTGCAGCGACAGGAGGAACAGCGCAGCCACCTAAGCCGTGCCCGCCACAACCTCAGTCAGGTCCCTGAAGCCGATTCAGTCAGCTTCCTGCAGGTGAGGGTAGCTCTGTGGGCCATAGAGGGAACGGGGTCCAGCAGGGAGTGGGTACCTGGCGTTTCAGGGCTGTGCCAGCCTCCTGGCAGAGCTCTTCCTCCCCAGCCAGGAGGAGCTGTGGCCAGCAGAGCCTCAGTGGGCATTTATCTGGTGCAGGAGCTCCTGGCACTAAGGCTGGCCCTGGAGGAGGGGTGTGGCCCTGGGCCTGGCCCCCCAAGGGAGCTCAGCTTCACCAAGTCATCCCAAGTTGTCCGGGTGGTGAGAGACGTGCTGGCAGAGGCCTGCGCCAGGCATTGGGAGCAGCTGCGGGGGCCGGGCAGTGATGAAGACGGGCTGCAGAAGCTGGGATCAGAAGGTGGGTGCCCCCGAAGATGACTCACCCTCTCCCAGTCTCCCCCTGCACAGGCCCCCAGGCTGGTGCCCATCCAGGAGTGGAGGAGGGAGACCGTGTGCCTGGAACAGGGAGGGGCCCAAATCCTGCCAATGACTGGAGCCACCACCCTGTGGTGACCAGTCAGCCCCTTTGGCCACAGCCTAGAGGGCAGAGGGGGCTTCCCCCGGCCCACCCTCTAGCTTCCGAGGGCCTGAGGCCCAGGGAGCAAGTGGTGCAAGCGCAGAACTCAGACACAGGCATGCACGTGAACGCGGGTCACATTCGGCTGTGCGCCTGTCCCTAGGTGGCTCTGAAGTCTGGGAGGAAGGACGAGAGGGAATTGCAGTCACAGGTCAGAAGGGAGCAGTCTGGGGAAATGTTCTCTTCACTGTCCCCTCTTCTGTAGCTGATGCCGAGTCCCAGGACCCCGACAGTACCAACTATCTGGAGAGTGAAGCTCCCCGAGACTATTTCCTCAAGTGTAAGTGGACACCCGGGCCCTCTCCCGCTCACACGAGGCCCTCCTAAGGCTGCTGGCTGGTCCCAGAAGTAGGCCACGGCAGGTCTGCGGCAGGTCCCTGGCATGCGAGGGTTTGGATTCCCCTCTCTAGTTCATGGGGGTGAAATAGCTCAACTCAGGGGGTGCTCTCCAGCAGTGCCTCGTTGTGCTGGCTGCAAAGGAGGGCAGGGGCCGTGTTTGGGGAGGTGGGCACCTAGGGGAGGAGCCGTCCCATCTGAGCTTGGCCCTGAGCCCTACATCTCTCTTGTCCATGTGGTCAGTTGCCTACATCGTGGACTTGGACAGTGACACGGCAGACAAGTTCCTGCAGCTGTTTGGAACCAAAGGCGTCAAGAGGGTGCTGTGTCCTATCAACTATCCCGAGTCACCCACCCGCTTCACCCACTGTGAGCAGGTGCTGGGCGAGGGCGCCCTGGACCGGGGCACCTACTACTGGGAGGTGGAGATCATCGAAGGCTGGGTCAGCGTGGGGGTCATGGCTGAAGGCTTCTCCCCACAAGAGCCCTACGACCGGGGCCGGCTGGGCCGCAATGCACACTCCTGCTGCCTGCAGTGGAACGGACGCAGCTTCTCTGTCTGGTTCCATGGGCTGGAGGCGCCCCTGCCCCATCCCTTCTCACCCACGGTCGGGATCTGCCTGGAATACGCCGACCGTGCCCTGGCCTTCTATGCCGTGCGCGATGGCAAGGTGAGCCTTCTGCGGAGGCTGAAGTCCTCCCGGACCCGGCGGAGCAGCGCCCTGGCCTCCCCCACTGACGCCTTCCAGAGCCGCCTGGACAGCCACTTTGCGGGGCTCTTCGCCCACAGGCTCAAGCCTGCCTTCTTCCTGGAGAGCGTGGACGCCCATCTGCAGATCGGGCCCCTCAAGAAGTCCTGCATATCCGTGCTGAAGAGGAGGTGATGCCGGGCACGGGCTTCCCCTGCGGTGGTCTCAGCTCCTGGGAAGCCTGATCCTCCAGGCCCTACTTGCCCCGGGCAAGGCTTTAGGGTCGCACACACTCCCAGCCTTCTCATTTCTAGAAGCCTCTACCTTCCAGACACTTGGCCTTCCACCTCTCAGGGAGAAGGCCCTCTAGACCCTGTCCCTCTGCAGGACTTGTTTTGGGGAGAGCAAGCTCCAGCTGAGACAGATCCAGGCCACCCCAACACCTTCTTATCCAGGTTTCTAGAACAGTGTCTGGAATGTAGTAGGTGCACAATAAATATCTTAATGAATGGTTTCCTTTTCCCTCCTCCTCTCTACTCACCAAGAATTCCCAAGACTTCCCATCTTTCAAGAGCTGCTAGCCTCATGGGCAGGCAGGAGAAGGGGACAGAGGCCCTGGCCCAGGAGGAAGGGGCCGAAACAGGGTGCCTGCCCTTTGGGGCACCCTTGCTTCTGGTTCCAGGCAGGGGGAGCCAGGAGCGGCTAATTCCGCAGGGCCTGGCCCCCCACCGTCCTGGCTGCCCGAGTGTTCGCTCTGGGCTACGGGCCCCCACCAGCTATTTTTGTCCTCAGTGCCACAGCCTCATTCTGGACCTGCTTTTTGCTGTTTGTACCCAGAATTAAATACAGACATCACACCCCCAAGAGCAGGGCAGGACTCCTGTGAGCAGGCCAGAGATTTTGAAACCTGGGGCTTCCTTCTCAGCCCACAGAGGGAAGGAGGGATGGGCTGAGACCACCCCAGGTGTGGCTGGCGTGAGAGTTTCCACAATAAAGGGACTTTTGTTCTCCTCTGCAGTTGGCTGTGCAGCTGCAACACGGTGTGTGTCCCCCTGCTGGGGACACGCAGACACTGTGCCCCAGGAGAGCCTCTGGGCCCACTGCTCTCTGCTGCCCCAGAACCCAACCTGGGATGCCCTGAGGCTGCAGGAGAGCATGTTTCTAGGCCAGCTCCCTCCTCCCTGGGTTCTCCATGGCCCAGGTACACCCCAGAGGGGCTGTGCCCCGAGGGAGGGGCAGATGCTGGGTGCAAGGTCAGGTGGGACAAAGGGTGAGTTATGCAGCCAGACAGCAAGGCCATACAAGTCCTGTCGCTGCTGTCTGTGCAGCTAAAAATAGCCCCTTCCACAGAGACTGCTTGGGCCCCAGAAACCAGGATGTTGTTTTTCCAGGCGAGTCCTCCTTGCTCCTGGTGCTTTGTATTCTCAACCCGGTTCCCTTGGCAGCCACAGGTCCCAGCTCACCCGGAGCCAGGCAGGGAAAGCTGCTCTGGTTGCTGTCCTAGCGTGGACTGGTAGGGGCTTCCCAGAGCCCCTCCCCACCTGCTGCAACTGCCCACCTTTCAGAGAGCCTCTCCCTCAGCCTAGGGCCACCTGCTCTGTCATCTCCTCCTGCAGCTTGGCCCTTGGCACTGCTCACCCCAGCACTCGCCTTGCCCGGAACCCTCTGGTCCCTGACACTGCAGGAAGCCATGGCATGTCCCAGAATGTGAGGTCCACAGACAAGGCCCCGCACAAGCCTGGCGCTTCCTCGATGGAATTTGGACCTGACTGGTCACATCTGTGGTTGCAGCCCCAAGAAGGATTTCTAGCTTCCAAAGACTTGCATGGAATCTTGTCAAACAAACATCTTAATCCCAAATCCTGATATTACTGCATTACAGCTCAGAGCGGGGGACTGGCTTGCTGTGCAGCTAGGAAGGGGCCAGGGTTGTGGACCCCAGGTCTCAGACTCCCCAGTCTGGAGTTTCATCCATAACTACGTCCCTCCCCTGTGACGCTAGGACAATGCTATAGCTGGGAGGAATGGGTGTGTGTGTGAGTGCGTGTGTGTGTGTGTGTGTGTGTGTGTGTGTGTGTGAAACCCTCACCACCACTGCCAACATTTTAATCAGAGAAAACATTATCGGGCCAGCCTGTGGCTCACTCGGTAGAGTGCGGTGCTGATAGCACCAAGGCCGCGGGTTCGGATCCCATATAGGGATGGCTGGTTTGCTCACTGGCTGAGCGTGGTGCTGACAACACCAAGCCAAGGGTTGAGATCCCCTTACCGGTCATCTTTTAAAAAAAAAAAAAAAGAGAAAACATTATCTGTTTTATTCAAGATAGCTTGAGAAAAAAGAAACCTTTAAAAAGAAAAAAACTAGAGAACCACCAGTCTAGTCTCAACCTTTTCTCCCACTACCATTTACAGATGAAGAAATTGAGTCACAGAGACACTAAGGAGCTGCCCAAGGTTACCCAGTCCAGGACACTTTCTCCATAATCCACAGCTTAGGTGCGGTGTGTGCTTAGAATTGCATAAACATGTGCGTGCACACACACACACACACACACACACAACCTGCTTCCCAGCGCGGTCTCCCATGTAAGAACTGCCTCGGCCAGGCCCCAGTTCCCACGGCCACCAGAGCCCTTGGCAGAGCTGCCCAAGGGTCTGTGGCCTCAGAAGCTCGTGCCAGAGCCCCTGCCAGTCCCACACAACAGTGGAGGAGTGAAGGGTTTTCTGAGGCTATGGTGCTGTTAGCTGAATCTGGCTCCTTGGGGCCAGGCGGGAAGCCAACCTCCACTTGAGCTTTGTTTCTGTGGGAAAATGAGCTGCAATGCTCCAAACGTCCGACTGAGAAATGGACTTAGCATCGCTCCCCTCTTGACAGCTGCCAGCTGCTGGGCCCTGTGCTCCCCACGGCTCCCACCGCCTCCCCACTGCAGGAGGAGAGGCCACGGTCCTCTTCCCTCCCTCTCCTCCTCCCCTCCGCCCCTCCCGAGGCCCAAGGAACACTCATAGAAGTGGCTTCCTTCACTCCCAGGCAGAGAGGGTGAGGCTGTGGCTAAACACGAGGGTCTGGCCAAGAAGATGGGGCTGAACCGGGTGTAGCTGAGGTTTGCAGACGTCTCTACTGGGCTGGAGGGAAAATACAGTAGTCCCCTTTATCCGCAGGGGATACATTCCAAGACCTCAGTGAATGCCTAAACCACGCATTGTACCGAACCCTATAAACACTATGTTTTTTCCTATATATAGGCTACTAAGTGACAAATGGGTGGGTGGTATATACAGCATGGAGACACTGGACAAATGAATGATTCACATCCCCAGACGGATGGAGCAGGAAGGCACAAGACTCCTTCAAGCTTCTCAGAATGCTGTGCAATTTAAAATGTATGGATTGTTTATTTCTGAAACTTTCCATTGAATATTTTTGGTCTGCTGTTGACTAGAAGTAACTGAAACCACAAAGGAAAAACTGTAGATAAGGAGGCACTACTGTACCACTGAGCTACGGGGTCTGTGTTCCATTCAGCTCCACACCCAACACACATTCCCATTTGATGCCAACATTCAAAACCTGAAGGAGGAGGTCATTCCCTTCCTGCACAGTCATATGTTCTAGAAGATGCATAAGAACAGCAGGAGGCCCTGCCTGGTCTTTATGGGCATCACTCGGGATGTAGGGTCTCAATGTGCTTCCCAAGTGCACTTCCAGAAGGGGCAGGGAAGGAGCCCATGCCCCGCCCCACATCAGCAGGGTATGGAATCAAGCACTGAGGCGGGCAAGAAATATTCTCTGATGTTTCATGTATTTTATCTTTAAATGATATTCAAATTTTGCATTTTACTCCATAATATCTCCAGTTTGCTTTGATGTAGAAAACAATGCTCTTTTGTCCAACACTGGAGAATGGTTTTGTGTGTGAGTTTTGGAATCAGAAAGTCTTAGCTAAAAATTCCACTTCAGCCATTTCCTCTGTGCCTTTGGACAAGGTACTTAGCCCCTCTGTGCCTCAGTTTCCTCACTTGTAAAATGGAGATAAGAGCAGAACCACATAGCATTGTTTTGAGGACTAAATGAGATAATCCTGGCATGGAGTGAGTTTTCCATAAGGGTTATTATTGTTATTGTTAATTGTTCCCTGAATAACTGGGTAAAACTGATACTCTTGGAAGATGTGTTGAACCTTGGGAAATCCCAAGGATCTGTTTTTCAGGAACAAAGATTAACAGAGACCTAAGTTTGCCAGGACACTAAATTTTGTCCCACCTATTAAGATTGGAAACTTTCACTCATTCATTCAACAATATTTGATTAGTGTGGAGCACTATGCTCAGTGCTAGGGATACGGCAGTGGGTGACCCAAACAGAGATGTCCCTAACCACACAAATGGCCACCCGATCATTGTAGCTGTAATAAGTGCTATAAAAGAAAAGGACATCAACTCCACTTGTGGATATAGTGCATACCTGAAAGGATTGAAAGCAGGGACTCAAACAGATATTTATTTGCAGACTGGTGTTCAAAGCAGCATTATTCACAACGGCTAAAAGGTGGAAACAAGCCAGTGTCCATCGAGGGATGAATAAAAAAGCAAAATGTGATATGTCCACACAATGGAATATTATTCAGCCTTAAAAAGGAAGACCATTGGGCCGGCCAGTGGCTCACTCAGGAGAGTGCGGTGCTGATAACACCAAGGCCACGGGATTCGGATCCCATATAGGGATGGCCGGTTTGCTCACTGGGTGAGCGTGGTGCTGACAACACCAAGTCAAGGGTTAAGATCCCCTTACCGGTCATCTTTTTTTTTTTAAAAAAAAAAAAAAAAAGGAAGGCCATTGTGACATATGCTGTAATTTGGATAACTCTTATAGACAATATGCTAAGTGAAATAAGTCAATCACAAAAATTGTATGGTTCCATTTACACGAGGTACCTAGAACAGTCAAATTCATGGAAAATGGAACAGTGGTTTCCAGGGGGTGCAGGAGGGGGCATGGGGAGGTGGTGTTTAATGGATATGGAGTTTCAGTTTGGGAATACAGAAGAGTTCTGGGCTGAGTGGTGGGGATGGCTGCACAACAATGACAAAGTACCTTGTTGCTTTGCCCCCCATGGATTTGTCACCCCTCTTCCCCTGGGTGACAGAGCCACAAAGGGTTACTCAAAGCCCATCTCTTCTGAGCAGTGAGAAGCCCGGAAGTGGTTAATCTCCCTGAACCCTAAAGAGAGAGGCATCCCTTCCTTGCAAAATTAACCATGAATTGGGGTTCTCTTCCTGCATTTATTTTCCAGACCAGGAAGTTACACGAAGAGAACATAGGTGGGGTTATAGTTTAACAATATAGGCTGGTAACTTTCAGTGAAACAAGCCAGATGACATTCTATCAGGCAATTAAGTGATGCACCAACAAAAGCTTGATCTTAGCAAACATTCTCTTCTTACAGCAATTTCCCAGTATCTTTACATATCAATCAGTAACTTGTCTGTCTTTGAACCAGCAGCCTTGCTGTATTACAACTCTTTATCTTACAACAGAGACTCAATAGCCTGGGGAAAATTTCTTGTTTTTTGTAAGGTCAATATTTGAAACTGCATGGCTTTGGAAAACCAAGACCTGTGAAGTACATTTGCTTTATGCATCCTCTACAGTACCTAAAGTCACTGAACTGTACACTTCAAAATGGTTAAGATGGCGAATTTTGTTATGTATATTTTACCACCAAAAAAAAAAGCATAAAGGACAGAGACCATGAGAAGGAGCCCTAATGAAGGTGGGGGAGGGACATTTCCAGGATGAACCCCATAAAGGAGGGACAGCTGAGGCCTGACGGACAAAGAGTTATCAAGGCAAAAAGGGCAGGCATGGGCACGGGGGCCACAGCGTAGGGCAGAGGGGCAAGTGGCATGAGGTAGGTAGGCAGGGTCTGGCATCGGAGCCTGGTAAGGATTCTGGACTTTTCCTAGGAGTGATGGGGAGCCATGGCAGGGTTTTACATGGGAAAACAATATGATCAGATTGGAAAATTTAAAATCACTCTACTATTTAGGTGAGAAATGGGTTTAAGGAAGGAACAGAGAGGTTGAGAAGGACTAAGGCTACCCCACCTTCATCTTTCCAGGGACATGGAGAGGAGCCTTCCCAACTCTGGGAAGGAGGACTCAGAAGCAGCAGGGATGGGCCCAGACTCAGAAGAACCTCTCCTGGTCCCTCCTCTCCTGTGCTCCCTCGTGCAGAGGGGTCCCTCTAGCTGTGGCTCCTCAGTATGGGGTGGGGACGTCCTCAGAGATAACATTGCCTCTTGGAGGCACAGAAGTGGAAATGGACAGCAGGAGGTTTGTATAAACAGTCCCACAGCAGGACTTGCTCAGAACAGACCTTGCAGCCAGTCTGGGGAAACTGAACTTGACAGATCCCCAAGGTCCAGGCTAGGAACCTCAGGGTGGGGCCCATGTCCATAGCAACCAGAAACAGCCCCAGACATGCACTGGCCCTGCCTTCTGATGAAGAATCAGGAAGCTTGTGTTCCCAAAATACCCATGGCCAAAAAAGACCCGCCCCGAAATAGCTCCCTTCCACATCACTAGTGCCAGCCTCACTTGGCATCTGCCACTCCCCCGTGGCAGCTCAACCTGCAGCAAATGGCAGAAAGTTGAGGGTTACCAAGAGTTTCTTTCTCTCACTGGCTTATTTGGAAGACGACAACTTGTTGAGTGAAAAAAAATCCAGTGTATGAAAGTGTAAATTTGTTTCAGAACACTCAGGTACAAGAAATTTTCATTTTGATATTTTTCCTAAATCAAATAAAATTTGATTATGAGCTGCCCTTTGCCAAGAGGGTAAGCAATTCCACCTCAGGCATGTTTTGGGGGAGGTCTGCCCCCTCGGTAGGATGATGACATGGGTTTACACGGTACCTAGAGAATGGAGAGCTTCTAGCCTTCTGTCCACCCAAGCAGAAGCTGAGATGCCCACTGAACGAACCCCAGTGCTCCTTGCCAGGGCTGAGGCCCCACTCCCTTGGGCCAAACAAGGTTTGGGGGTTGTGCCAAACCATTGTCTCTCAGCTCCAAACCCACTGTATTAATTTGCTAGGGCTGTCCTAACAAAGTACCACAAACTAGTGGCTCAAACAGTCACCATGTACTGTCTCACAGCGCTGGAGGCCAGATGTCTGAAATCGACCTTGTGAGAAACACCCTGCAAGAGGGAATCCCTCCCAGGCCTCTCTCTGTCTTGGCTTCTGGTATTTGCTCACTAAATCTGGCATTCCTTGGCTTGTAGAGCTCGTCCTTTGTCTCTGCACAGCGTTCTCCCTCCCTGTGTGCATATGTGTGCCCAAGTTTTCCCTTCTTACAAGGACACCAGTCACGTTGGATTAGGGCCCACCCTAATGACCTCATCTTATCTTAATATGTCTTTAACAACCCTAGTTCCAAATAAGGTCCTATTCTGAGGTACTGGGGATTAGGACTTCAACGCATGAATTTGGGAGAGGGGGACACGATCAACCTTTAACACCACCCTCTAAACTCGCCTCTCTGATGCTGGGGCTGGGACTCTGAGCCACATTTTCCCACCGCCTGCTGCTCCCTGCCACACTCTGCCAACAGGGGGCACCAGAAAGGCCTGCAGGGGTTGCTTCCCCCAGGCAGCTGCAGTTCCTTAACAGTAGTGAATCCAGTTTCTATTTTTTCCAAACTGCAGAACCAGCTACCCTGAGCCCCCTTCAGAGACACCAGCACCAGCTGGCAGGTGCCCCCCTTATAGGGCTGAGCTTTAGTTCCCTGGGGCTCCTCCTTTGAGCCTCTGTTTTAATAATTCCAACATTTCCCGTTGGTCCCCCAGCCGTAGGCTTGGTGGCTACTTCTTGTGGTTGCTACCTCTAGGACACCTTGAAATTCTTTTTTTTCATCTTTCCTGTTGCCTAGTGTGGTGGATTGAATTCTGTCCGCCCCCCAACTCACTGGAACTTCAATTGTGTCCCCCAAGTTTTATGTATTAGAAACTTGGGGGCCAGCCCGTGGCTCACTTGGGAGAGCGTGGTGCTGACAACACCAAATCAAGGGTTAAGATCCCCTTTCTGGTCATCTTAAAAAAAAAAAAAGAGGGCCGGCCCGGTGGCGCACTTGGTGGAGTGTGGCGCTTGGGAGTGCGGCAGTGCTCCCGCCGACGGTTTGGATCCCATATAGAGACTGGTCCGCTCACTGGTTGAGCGCGGTGCGGGCGCGACACCGAGGGTTGCGATCCCGTTACCAGTCACGAAAAAAGACAAAAAGGAAAAAAAAAAAGAGAGAGAGAGAGAGTCTGTCTTTCTCTCTCTGCTTCCACCATCTTGCAATGTGAGACCCCTGGGTCACTGTCACTACCACCAGACGGACTTTAGACTTCCCAACCTCAGAAACTGTAAGCAATAAAATTTGTTTTTCTTAATAAATCATGCAGTTCCAAGTATTTTGTTATAAGCAACAAAAACAGACTAATACACCTAGTGACATAACTTTATAGCGACAAGCCCAACTTTATACCTGCTAATTTTTTATAGAAAATGCTCTCTGTTCCAATAGCTCCTGTGGTTTCTGTCTCCTAACTGGACCCTTTAACATGACCCCAAAACCACAATTTTTGATGTTCAGGCTCCCCAACAACCACATATCACCTGTTGGGATTGCTGTGTGGGAGCAGGACAGGAGTCCCAACCACTAGAGAATCCCCCAAACTCTGCTCCTCTCCCCGGGCTTTGGAAAGCACCCCTTCCCCTCTTTAGGTCCAGCCATCTGCCCCTCCCAGCCTCCAGCTCCTGAAGCCCCTGCTGCACACAATAGGTCTTGGCTCCCAAACAAAGGCCTGGACCTTTGTATCTTCTAAGTACCTGGCAAGCTCTGTGTGGTTGTTATTGTTGTTATTGGAAGCTGGCCAGTACAGGGATCTAGCTCCGGCCCTTGGTGTTATCAGCACCATGCTCTAACCAACTGAGCTAACGGGCCAGCCCTTGAGAAAAGGAAAATACCTCTATCTTTTGAGTCTCCTACACCATGAAGAGCGAAGCAAAAAACTAAAATCTAAAACAACTATCCTGGGCCGGCCCGTGGCTCACGCGGGAGAGTGTGGTGCTGATAACACCAAGGCCCCGGGTTCGGATCCCATATAGGGATGGCCGGTCAGCTCGCTGGCTGAGCGTGGTGCTGACAACACCAAGTCAAGGGTTAAGATCCCCTTACCGGTCATCTTTTGAAAAATAAGAAAAAAAAGAAAAGGTGCAGGGCTACAGGTATGGGAGCGGCACACACACACACACACACACACACAC
>NW_007726330.1:756608-761668 GCF_000696425.1 Galeopterus variegatus | reverse complement strand
CCGGTTCGCTCACAGCGTTCACTGGCTGAGCGCAGTGCGGCCGGTCTCAAAAAGGACAAAATATATATATATATATATAATTTTTAGAGTACATCACTCTGCAAAATAAAAATCATCCCAAACCTGGTCTGGGGCAAATCTCTCTCTCTCTTCTTTTTTTGGTTTTGGCTGATCTAATTCACAGACTCCTTTTGAAGAAAAAAAAAAAAAAGAAAGAAAGAAAAAAGCATTCATAATAAATAATAAAATGTTTAAAGAATTTTTAAATAAACTTTAATGCGATTAAAATTGTTCTGGGAAATCTGTTAGTCACACCCCCAACCAGCTGTCATCAGTCAGGAGCCCAGTGATCTCTAGCCTACCAGTGGCTCTCTGACAGTTCTCTTTTCTTATAAAATGTCCCTTCCAAGAGGAAATGGTAGCATTGGCCTGCCAGGGCCCTTTCCCTTTGCATGTAAGATGGAAAGAAGTGTGAGACGGGTGCTCATGACTTACCCATCTTGAAAACCCTTACCACTTGCTAAGTCCTTTGTGTGAACCCTGCCCACAGAAGTGACATAGTAACCAGGGGTAAGACAGAATGACACATACATGGGAACAGCTTGCTGACTATAAACACGGGACCTAGGGCTGGCCAGTTAGCTCAGTTGGTTAGAGCAGTGTTACGACAGCAAGGTCAAGGGTTCGGATCTCCGTACGGCCAGCTGCAAAAAAAAGAAGGGACCTAATAGTATGGTACAGCCAGTCCAGCTACCTGCATCACAAGACCACCAAAAATAATAATTATTGTCATAAATAGCGATGTTAGCTTGTGTCTTAGTAACTGCTTCTTGGCTTTTTGCTTTGTGTGAACCACCTATATAAACTTGATTCAACCAACGGGCGGCGCGGAGAAACTTTGCGTATGCTCTTGGGTCACTGCCCGCCTGATCCAATACCCTGTAAGTAAATTACCCTCTTAATTAAAATTCTTTACCTAAACATCAAGGCGAAAGGCTCAGATCCGCATACAGCAAAGCCGCCAAAAAAAAAAAAAAAAAAAATTCTTTGCCTCGCTGCATGGAAGTCCTTGCTTCGGTTTTGCTCTCAAGATACTGTCTCAGTTTGGTGGGCATTTTGTCTTTGATCCACCTTCAAACGATAAAACGGGTTCATAACTAAAGTGACAGAAAAGTTTTCTTCAACAGCACATAGTAAGGTGTAGGTATGGTTTTAGGAAACTAGTGTTTTTAAAGTCTAACCAGCCTATCCGTTCATGAGAGGGAGGAGAGAAGCAGTTTTGGCCTGGTTTGGATTCTAGAGGGTTCTACAAGAAGCAAGAATCAGTTTCAGTTTCAGCGTGGTTGCTGTCTCTGAAGAGAGATTCAAAGTGGGGGTTAAGTGGGGATAGGGCACTGTCACAAGATGAGCGGTTTAGTACTGGGGCCTCTGCATTAATAGTCGGAAACGCAAAGTCGGTCTAGGGTGTCACTGATAAGAAAGAAGCCTTTGATGAAAGACGGGGTGGTTATGTCATTTAATAACTCCTGAATGACCTTGGGCTGTTTTTAGCTGGAGCCGATTTTTGCTGTTTCAGTCCCAAACCCTTTTTTACTCATTCAATTTCAATTATAAATACAGTCTATATGTGTATGTGTTGGGTCTTAATATAAAATGTATTTCTTTTTTTTTTTTTAAAGATGACCGGTAAGGGGATCTTAACCCTTGACTTGGTGTTGTCAGCACCACGCTCTCCCAGTGAGCCAACCGGCCATCCCTATATGGGATCCGAACCCGTGGCCTTGGTGTTATCAGCATCACACTCTCCCGAGTGAGCCACGGGCCAGCCCTAAAATGTATTTCTTAACTGTGGGTCAAGATAAAAAAAATGTAAAGCCACCATCTAGTAAACTGCTTGCCAACCTTTTAAATGTCATGGCAACACAGAAAATGATTATTTGTTCAGCACAAATGATGTCTGTCTGGCTCACTGAGGCAAAATAGATGAAACTTCTTGGAGGTAGAAAGGTGATATGATAGGGCGGCCCGTGGCTCACTCGGGAGAGTGCGGTGCTGATAACACCAAGGCCACGGGTTCGGATCCTATATAGGGATGGCCGGTTTGCTCACTGGCTGAGCGTGGTGCTGACAACACCAAGCCAAGGGTTGAGATCCCCTTACCGGTCATCTTTATAAAAAAAAAAAAAAAAAAAGAAAGGTGATATGTTCAGGGACTCAGCCACCTCCTGGACAATACCTGGCTGCTCTCTCAGGCATACCTGCACCCTTCTTACTTAGCACGCCACTCAGGAAGCACCGGTCTGGAGAATATAAGTAGTTACAGTTCAGTGACAAGATATCATTCTACCCCAGTGGGGTAGGATGCAGGAGGAGAGATTGACCACAGACCTGAGCCCAGAAGGTCCTTTTGCTGCTGACTTGGTTTAACAACGAACTGTCGCCCTTCAGTGTGAGCAATCAAACGACCAGCCTCCTCCAAAGCTTGGGAGCAGCCCTAGCAATGTGTTCACATGGTCTTATGTTTTTATAAAACTTGCAAACGGTGGACATTTCAGGCGGAATCAGTTAAGCCTGCTATCTCTCTCCACTGTGACTTCCTCTTCATGACATTTCCCCTTCTGTCTGGAGGTTTCATCTCGGCCACAGCACTGTGTATTCATAAACGTGTATTTTATTCTTAAAGAGGACCTCCAAAATTGTGTAAGCTTCAGGCCCCACAACCTCGGCCTCCAACCTAGTTTGGCAAAGGGTGGGGGTGGGGCTGCCCTGTCCCCACCTTCCCTTATATGGTCCTTAGAGCAGCCATTTCTGCCTACTCACTGCTGGGTGGATTTTTCCCTTCCTTATGGAAATTTATTATTAATTTTTAAAATGTGGGTAGTAAAAAATTAAACAGTACAAGCCAATACACACCGAGTCACCAAGCCCACCCCAGAATCCCAGACCCATGCCTCAAAGGGATAATGCCACAATTTCTGGTGGATCTTTCCAGAAATCTTATATTTATATCCTATTTTTTAAATACAAATTTAGACTTAATTTTTTAAAGGGCTGCATAGATTGCAGGTGCCAAAACTAATCTACCCATGTGGGGCAAGGTCCAACCTGATCTTGCACACCTCACTGAAGGGTCTCCTCTGTTTCATGATCTTTTCTAGCGATGCAGTTTTTATTCCTTCTTATAGGCAATCTCCTTCAAAAGCTACGTCAAGCAGGTGCATCGCAAAGTTGGCCACCATATGACAGGAAAACAGCTTCCCTTAAGTCAAATTCTGACTCCTTAAGATTAAAGATTCACCAGAGGCTGGAGTTAGCTCGGTCAATAGAGCGTGGTGCTGATAACACCAGGGTCGAAGGTTCGGATCCCTGTACCGGGCCAACCCCCCACCCAAAGATACACCAGAACAGCTAGGTGGGGAGTGAAGCCCCCACACTGCCCCTCAGATTCACCCCAGTGATGGGAAGAGTTTGGATAACTTCAGCTGCCCGGTGGAGCCGCCCAGAGCTGGGCCACGAGCTGCAATGAGTCAGCCGGTTTCGTAAGCCACCTTATGTGGCTGCCGGGCTCGCACTGCGCCTAGTTCCATTCAGTTACTCTGAGTCTTCTTTAAATCTTCAGCTGGGACCCCTGCAGGGCGGGCCAGACTGCGAAGCCAGAACATTCTAGAGAGAGCAGCGCCCCCGCGAGGCCAGCTGTGGTGGAGGGGGCCGTGTGGCGGGCGTTTCCCCAACGGGAACGTGAAAAGTGATGGGGAAATCAAGTCAGGCGCCAGCCCAGCCCCCCCCTCCCCACACACAGATCCCCCCCCGCCCACCTGAAGGGTCTGGGTTTGACTTGACCAAAGGGAAGGCAGTTTGCTTCCAGCTCAGCAGGCCGCCACGCCCTGGGAGAGACTGGGTACCACGCCACACAAGGCAGGGTCACACGGTGACCAGAAACTTCTGTGTAAGGTACTCCAGAAACTTCCGTTGAGTGAACGAAGCTGCCCATTAAGTAACCGAGCAGCGCCCCACACACCACGTTTACTTTACATTCTGTCCCCGTTGACTTAAATTGTTTATTCCGGTCCCTCTGGGGAGGCGGGGTGGGGCGTGCACTGGCCGATTGCTTATGCAAACAGTGGAGTCAATCCAGGCCTATGGTCTGCGAGACTACAAGTTCCTGGATACATCCTTCCACCTGCATAGGAAAAAGTGGAAGTTTCCCTGAAGGGTCTGGGTTTGACTTGACCAAAGGGAAGGCAGTTTGCTTCCAGCTCAGCAGGCCGCCACGCCCTGGGAGAGACTGGGTACCACGCCACACAAGGCAGGGTCACACGGTGACCAGAAACTTCTGTGTAAGGTACTCCAGAAACTTCCGTTGAGTGAACGAAGCTGCCCATTAAGTAACCGAGCAGCGCCCCACACACCACGTTTACTTTACATTCTGTCCCCGTTGACTTAAATTGTTTATTCCGGTCCCTCTGGGGAGGCGGGGTGGGGCGTGCACTGGCCGATTGCTTATGCAAACAGTGGAGTCAATCCAGGCCTATGGTCTGCGAGACTACAAGTTCCTGGATACATCCTTCCACCTGCATAGGAAAAAGTGGAAGTTTCAGGAGCATTGCCTGCTGGGAATTGTAGTCTTCGCCCTGTTTGTGACGCAGGCGGAAGTAGGGGGAGGGGGAGAGAGAGTAAACTATCACCACGTGACGCTCGGGATCAGGTGGTTGGGTCAGCCTCCGCCCAGGAGCTGTGATTGGCTGCCTCTAATACGAACGACGCCACTAGGGGCGGGCCAAAGAGGGGCGCAAGCGCACTGCACTGCGAGTCTCGGGACCCCTTTCCCAGAGGCTATGGCGCTCAACAAGAACCATTCGGAGGGCGGCGGAGTGATCGTCAACAACACCGAGAGGTAAAAACACTGCGGAAGGATCCTGGAGTCTCGGAGAACGTGTGTCGAGGGTGGGGGCGGTGGTGTGGGGGCGGAAGGGAATAAACCCAAAAAGAGGGGAAACTGGTGGGGGCGTTAACAGCTCCGGGCGGGGCTGGAGGAGGGTGGGAGTGGGTCGTATAACTTC
>NW_007726330.1:705968-756598 GCF_000696425.1 Galeopterus variegatus | reverse complement strand
AAAAAAAAAAAAAAAAAAAGATGACCGGTAAGGGGATCTTAACCCTTGACTTGGTGTTGTCAGCACCACACTCTCCCGCGTGAGCCATGAGCTGGCCCACCGGTCATCTTTTAAAAAATAAAAAATAAAAAAACTATTCTGCCACACCAAGAGGATGAGAAATACTTAAATCACACTGATACAACCCTTTAGGATTCTTATTTGGGAATCATACATATGAAACGATTTTGGCTCCAGGAATTTTCTGTCGTTTTTTTGTGGCTTTCCAGTATGGGGTTCTGAACCCTTGACCTTGGTGTTACAACAGCAAAGCGGCCAACCCTAGCTCCAGGAGGTGGACAGATGCAGGGCCCAACCTCTCAGCTCCAGCCCTGTCTTCTCCTGCCCTCACCCCACCGAAAGCCCCCGTCCACCATCCTTTCTTCTGCAAAAGGGTTTTCAAGCTGAAGATTATACAATCAATTTAGTGCATAATGATAACAATTAGCAATTTTTTTAAAATAACAAAGTATGGGCCGAGCCCGTGGCGCACTCGGGAGAGTGTGGCCCTGGGAGCGCAGCAGCGCTCCCACCGCGGGTTTGGATCCTATATAGGAATGACCGGTTCGCTCACAGCGTTCACTGGCTGAGCGCAGTGCGGCCGGTCTCAAAAAGGACAAAATATATATATATATATATAATTTTTAGAGTACATCACTCTGCAAAATAAAAATCATCCCAAACCTGGTCTGGGGCAAATCTCTCTCTCTCTTCTTTTTTTGGTTTTGGCTGATCTAATTCACAGACTCCTTCTGAAGAAAAAAAAAAAAAAGAAAGAAAGAAAAAAGCATTCATAATAAATAATAAAATGTTTAAAGAATTTTTAAATAAACTTTAATGCGATTAAAATTGTTCTGGGAAATCTGTTAGTCACACCCCCAACCAGCTGTCATCAGTCAGGAGCCCAGTGATCTCTAGCCTACCAGTGGCTCTCTGACAGTTCTCTTTTCTTATAAAATGTCCCTTCCAAGAGGAAATGGTAGCATTGGCCTGCCAGGGCCCTTTCCCTTTGCATGTAAGATGGAAAGAAGTGTGAGACGGGTGCTCATGACTTACCCATCTTGAAAACCCTTACCACTTGCTAAGTCCTTTGTGTGAACCCTGCCCACAGAAGTGACATAGTAACCAGGGGTAAGACAGAATGACACATACATGGGAACAGCTTGCTGACTATAAACACGGGACCTAGGGCTGGCCAGTTAGCTCAGTTGGTTAGAGCAGTGTTACGACAGCAATGTCAAGGGTTCGGATCTCCGTATGGCCAGCTGCAAAAAAAAAGAAGGGACCTAATAGTATGGTACAGCCAGTCCAGCTACCTGCATCACAAGACCACCAAAAATAATAATTATTGTCATAAATAGCGATGTTAGCTTGTGTCTTAGTAACTGCTTCTTGGCTTTTTGCTTTGTGTGAACCACCTATATAAACTTGATTCAACCAACGGGCGGCGCGGAGAAACTTTGCGTATGCTCTTGGGTCACTGCCCGCCTGATCCAATACCCTGTAAGTAAATTACCCTCTTAATTAAAATTCTTTACCTAAACATCAAGGCGAAAGGCTCAGATCCGCATACAGCAAAGCCGCCAAAAAAAAAAAAAAAAAAATTCTTTGCCTCGCTGCATGGAAGTCCTTGCTTCGGTTTTGCTCTCAAGATACTGTCTCAGTTTGGTGGGCATTTTGTCTTTGATCCACCTTCAAACGATAAAACGGGTTCATAACTAAAGTGACAGAAAAGTTTTCTTCAACAGCACATAGTAAGGTGTAGGTATGGTTTTAGGAAACTAGTGTTTTTAAAGTCTAACCAGCCTATCCGTTCATGAGAGGGAGGAGAGAAGCAGTTTTGGCCTGGTTTGGATTCTAGAGGGTTCTACAAGAAGCAAGAATCAGTTTCAGTTTCAGCGTGGTTGCTGTCTCTGAAGAGAGATTCAAAGTGGGGGTTAAGTGGGGATAGGGCACTGTCACAAGATGAGCGGTTTAGTACTGGGGCCTCTGCATTAATAGTCGGAAACGCAAAGTCGGTCTAGGGTGTCACTGATAAGAAAGAAGCCTTTGATGAAAGACGGGGTGGTTATGTCATTTAATAACTCCTGAATGACCTTGGGCTGTTTTTAGCTGGAGCCGATTTTTGCTGTTTCAGTCCCAAACCCTTTTTTACTCATTCAATTTCAATTATAAATACAGTCTATATGTGTATGTGTTGGGTCTTAATATAAAATGTATTTCTTCTTTTTTTTTAAAGATGACCGGTAAGGGGATCTTAACCCTTGACTTGGTGTTGTCAGCACCACGCTCTCCCAGTGAGCCAACCGGCCATCCCTATATGGGATCCGAACCCGTGGCCTTGGTGTTATCAGCATCACACTCTCCCGAGTGAGCCACGGGCCAGCCCTAAAATGTATTTCTTAACTGTGGGTCAAGATAAAAAAAATGTAAAGCCACCATCTAGTAAACTGCTTGCCAACCTTTTAAATGTCATGGCAACACAGAAAATGATTATTTGTTCAGCACAAATGATGTCTGTCTGGCTCACTGAGGCAAAATAGATGAAACTTCTTGGAGGTAGAAAGGTGATATGATAGGGCGGCCCGTGGCTCACTCGGGAGAGTGCGGTGCTGATAACACCAAGGCCACGGGTTCGGATCCTATATAGGGATGGCCGGTTTGCTCACTGGCTGAGCGTGGTGCTGACAACACCAAGCCAAGGGTTGAGATCCCCTTACCGGTCATCTTTATAAAAAAAAAAAAAGAAAAGAAAGGTGATATGTTCAGGGACTCAGCCACCTCCTGGACAATACCTGGCTGCTCTCTCAGGCATACCTGCACCCTTCTTACTTAGCACGCCACTCAGGAAGCACCGGTCTGGAGAATATAAGTAGTTACAGTTCAGTGACAAGATATCATTCTACCCCAGTGGGGTAGGATGCAGGAGGAGAGATTGACCACAGACCTGAGCCCAGAAGGTCCTTTTGCTGCTGACTTGGTTTAACAACGAACTGTCGCCCTTCAGTGTGAGCAATCAAACGACCAGCCTCCTCCAAAGCTTGGGAGCAGCCCTAGCAATGTGTTCACATGGTCTTATGTTTTTATAAAACTTGCAAACGGTGGACATTTCAGGCGGAATCAGTTAAGCCTGCTATCTCTCTCCACTGTGACTTCCTCTTCATGACATTTCCCCTTCTGTCTGGAGGTTTCATCTCGGCCACAGCACTGTGTATTCATAAACGTGTATTTTATTCTTAAAGAGGACCTCCAAAATTGTGTAAGCTTCAGGCCCCACAACCTCGGCCTCCAACCTAGTTTGGCAAAGGGTGGGGGTGGGGCTGCCCTGTCCCCACCTTCCCTTATATGGTCCTTAGAGCAGCCATTTCTGCCTACTCACTGCTGGGTGGATTTTTCCCTTCCTTATGGAAATTTATTATTAATTTTTAAAATGTGGGTAGTAAAAAATTAAACAGTACAAGCCAATACACACCGAGTCACCAAGCCCACCCCAGAATCCCAGACCCATGCCTCAAAGGGATAATGCCACAATTTCTGGTGGATCTTTCCAGAAATCTTATATTTATATCCTATTTTTTAAATACAAATTTAGACTTAATTTTTTAAAGGGCTGCATAGATTGCAGGTGCCAAAACTAATCTACCCATGTGGGGCAAGGTCCAACCTGATCTTGCACACCTCACTGAAGGGTCTCCTCTGTTTCATGATCTTTTCTAGCGATGCAGTTTTTATTCCTTCTTATAGGCAATCTCCTTCAAAAGCTACGTCAAGCAGGTGCATCGCAAAGTTGGCCACCATATGACAGGAAAACAGCTTCCCTTAAGTCAAATTCTGACTCCTTAAGATTAAAGATTCACCAGAGGCTGGAGTTAGCTCGGTCAATAGAGCGTGGTGCTGATAACACCAGGGTCGAAGGTTCGGATCCCTGTACCGGGCCAACCCCCCACCCAAAGATACACCAGAACAGCTAGGTGGGGAGTGAAGCCCCCACACTGCCCCTCAGATTCACCCCAGTGATGGGAAGAGTTTGGATAACTTCAGCTGCCCGGTGGAGCCGCCCAGAGCTGGGCCACGAGCTGCAATGAGTCAGCCGGTTTCGTAAGCCACCTTATGTGGCTGCCGGGCTCGCACTGCGCCTAGTTCCATTCAGTTACTCTGAGTCTTCTTTAAATCTTCAGCTGGGACCCCTGCAGGGCGGGCCAGACTGCGAAGCCAGAACATTCTAGAGAGAGCAGCGCCCCCGCGAGGCCAGCTGTGGTGGAGGGGGCCGTGTGGCGGGCGTTTCCCCAACGGGAACGTGAAAAGTGATGGGGAAATCAAGTCAGGCGCCAGCCCAGCCCCCCCCTCCCCACACACAGATCCCCCCCAGCCCACCTGAAGGGTCTGGGTTTGACTTGACCAAAGGGAAGGCAGTTTGCTTCCAGCTCAGCAGGCCGCCACGCCCTGGGAGAGACTGGGTACCACGCCACACAAGGCAGGGTCACACGGTGACCAGAAACTTCTGTGTAAGGTACTCCAGAAACTTCCGTTGAGTGAACGAAGCTGCCCATTAAGTAACCGAGCAGCGCCCCACACACCACGTTTACTTTACATTCTGTCCCCGTTGACTTAAATTGTTTATTCCGGTCCCTCTGGGGAGGCGGGGTGGGGCGTGCACTGGCCGATTGCTTATGCAAACAGTGGAGTCAATCCAGGCCTATGGTCTGCGAGACTACAAGTTCCTGGATACATCCTTCCACCTGCATAGGAAAAAGTGGAAGTTTCAGGAGCATTGCCTGCTGGGAATTGTAGTCTTCGCCCTGTTTGTGACGCAGGCGGAAGTAGGGGGAGGGGGAGAGAGAGTAAACTATCACCACGTGACGCTCGGGATCAGGTGGTTGGGTCAGCCTCCGCCCAGGAGCTGTGATTGGCTGCCTCTAATACGAACGACGCCACTAGGGGCGGGCCAAAGAGGGGCGCAAGCGCACTGCACTGCGAGTCTCGGGACCCCTTTCCCAGAGGCTATGGCGCTCAACAAGAACCATTCGGAGGGCGGCGGAGTGATCGTCAACAACACCGAGAGGTAAAAACACTGCGGAAGGATCCTGGAGTCTCGGAGAACGTGTGTGGAGGGTGGGGGCGGTGGTGTGGGGGCGGAAGGGAATAAACCCAAAAAGAGGGGAAACTGGTGGGGGCGTTAACAGCTCCGGGCGGGGCTGGAGGAGGGTGGGAGTGGGGGAGGGGCCGGGTGTTGCCGTCCGCGGGGTGGGGTATGGGGGCGACGGATGGGGCTTCCGGGTGGGTCTTGAGCCCCTTCCCGGAGTGGGTGAGTTTTAAGAGCTGGGAGGAGCCTTAAGCACAAATAATTGCCGTTTATTGGGCGTTTACTACGTTACTACGCGTCAGACCCTGCGCCTCTTCTGCCTTAATACATAAATTTTGTGTGGCAGGAACTGTTGTTGTACGCATTTTACAGGTAGGGAAAGTGAGGCACAGAGAGGGTAAGTAACTTGCCGAGATCACAGCGCTGAAAGTAACAGATAGGAATTCCAGGAGAGGCGTCTTGACTCCAAAGTCAATAGACTTAACTCCTAGTGTACAGCCTTCTACTATGTTCCAGAACCAGTCAGGTTCCAGGTGAGAAACTGAGGCCCAGAGGTCAAATTACATGAATAACGTTTGTCAGATGTCTGAGTTCCTTGCGTGGTATGGGTCCTTGCAGAGGTCAGCCTCTTGCTTCTCTGTGTTGCATGCCGGTTGGCTTGGGTCACTCCCGGGAGCAGAGGCTTCCCCACGTGAAGGTTCTTTCTACTTTACCCTCCTCACCCCCTGCCCAATGCATTCTGTCTCTCCGACTTCTGGGCTCTCTTTTCTTGCTCCTGGGGCGTTGAGAATCAGACCAGCCAGCCTTGGGTTGAGCTATGCTGACCCTGAATTGCCTCTTGAAGGCAGAAGGAACTTACCCCACGGGAGACATGGTGGAGTCAGAGCCTTGTACCCAGCTCAGGCCAACAAGCAGCTTGGGACCTGTCACTTGGGAATGCATGATGAGTCAGAGGAGAATACCTAGGGTGACCCAGACCTCAGAATGCTGACTTTCCGTCCATCTTACCTGCTCAGGGTCTGATGGGCCCAGCCTGTTCCTGGTCATTCTTTTTTTCTGGTAATTCTTCTCTTTTCTTGTTCCAGTTCTCTTTCCCACTTACCTCTCCCCTGCCAAGAAAGTTGTGGTATTTGAGAGGAGGAGGAAGAGAAAAGGAAGCATGTGACCTTGGACCTTTCACGTAATTAGAGAAACCTCACATTGACCCCTGGTTTGTTACCACTCTGTGTGTGAGCGGGTTCCCAGAGCCGGTACCCGGCATCCTGGGCAAACACTTTGGATGCCATTTGGTAACATGTCTTGGGACTGCTTTTCTTTCTCTCTCAGGGGGACGTTTTTTTTTTTTTTCCTTTTTGTCTTTTTTTTACTGACCGGTAACGGGATCGCAACCCTCGGTGTTGCGCCCGCGCCACGCTCAGCCAGTGAGCGGGAACCGGTCTCCACATGGGATCCGAGCCCTCGGCGGCGCTCTCAAGCGGCACACCCTCCAGTGCGCCACCGGGCCGGCCCCAGGGGGACTTTTCTAGGACAAAAATGTTATCTATCCTGCTGGGCCCTCTACTTGGCTTAGAGCTCGGTAATGTTAAATAAGGGTGTGCCTTGTTTTAGAAAGTGCTTCACTCTTCACCCTTGTTTCTGAAAAAATGTGTCCTTGAAGTTTAAGTCCACTGTTTAAAAAAAATTTTTTTTTTTTCTAAAAGATGACTGGTAAGGGGATCTTAACCCTTGACTTGTTGTTGTCAGCACCACGCTCAGCCAGTGAGCTAACCAGCCATCCCTACATGGGATCCGAACCCACGGCCCTGGTGCTATCAGCACCGCACTCTCCCAAGTGAGCCACGGGCCAGCCCCATTGTTTAAAATTTGATAGTTAGAATAGTGAACTTTCCTCTTCAAGTCATGAACTACTTTGAGAGAGATGAAAGCTATGGACTTTCCTCCCAGAAAAGTGCACATGCAGGGTCATCTCAAAGGGCTTCGTGGACAGTGTCCCTGCAGACTCAGCTGAAGAACCGAGGTTTAAAGGAACCCTGGAGGAAGCCCTTCTGTAATGTGTACAGTCATGACTTAGACTCTTAGACATGTAACCAACAAAAACAGAACACCTATCACAAGGACTTAGATGAGTTGACCCAGATAATCTAACCTGCCTTGAGATCTGATGGCATCTCCAGAGCCAACTGCAGCTCTGCTGCTGTCCTGGTCACTTGGGGGCTGTATAAGTGGGGTTTGGGAAAATTCTCTATAAACCCAACTTGTTCTTCTCTTCTGTGGCTGTGTTAATGGTTTCCTTGGGGCACTATGGAGACCGTTATGAGAGATGCTGTGTGGGCAACTCCTTGTGAGGAGGGTCACAGGTCACATAGCCACAGTCTCTCAGCAGGGCCTTTTCTCTTTTTCCATCACAGTATCTTAATGTCCTATGACCATGTGGAACTTACGTTCAATGACATGAAGAATGTGCCAGAGGCCTTCAAAGGGACCAAGAAAGGCACCGTCTACCTTACCCCTTATCGGGTGAGTTGCACAACAGCACATTGGTTTGGGGGCTCGTTGCTCTGGAGGGTGATGTGAGCCTTAATCTGAGGTTAGCCTTAGCCTGAGCCTCGTGGGTTGAGTGGCCTCTAAATCCTGGTGAATGTTAGTGCCTCACTCCGCCTGTTTCTCGGTCACATGTTCCTGGATTCTAGAACCAACAGCCTCTTTGTGCAGCTGAACTGACCACAGGGCAGTGAATCCATGCAGATTCCAGAGCTGCTGCTGCAAAATCTCTATATAGTTAGATGCAGCTGCCAGGACGAGTTGCGCCTGGAGGCAAGAGATTGTTGTTATTTTGATTTCTGTGAGAGTAGCCCAGGAGGCCTTTGTGCACATCCAGACTGATAAATGTGGTAAACAGGATACCCAGTCTCCAGACTGGGCAGAGAGCCCGGCAGAACCCTGCAGAGTGAGAAACGCCGGACTGCAGAGTGGACTTTGCCTGAGAGTTACTCACGCGGACTCTCGAGAGACTGAGAGATACAGAGAGATACCTTGGAAAAGGATCACTGCCTGTAGCTACCCAAGAGTTAGATTTAAAGACAGCTAGAAGAAGAGGAACACAACTGCAAGCTTTGGTCACCACGACTTAGCAGAGACAGGGGAGTCTCAAACCCAACCTGTGGGGGCTCAAGTTGGCATCTTCAATCACGGATTGAAGTCATGATTTTAAAACCCAAGGGGTTCTCCAGGCTCAGGGTGGGAGAGCTCCTGTTGCTGTTTGGGCACAGTGACATCTGCGGGAAGGTTATGACAGTCCCCTCCTCCTGGAATCTAACGCTCCTGCACTCCCATTGTTCTCAGTTCTGCAAAGCTTGGGCTAGAGACCCCCTCTTCAGGAATCCCACCCTGTCTGCTTGTCCCTAGCTTTGCAGGCCCCTTCACTTGTGCACCGCATCTGCCACCTCCTCACCGCCACTTAAATGAGTCTGCCCTTCTCACATGTACTGTCTGTGATCAGCACGTTCTTCCTGTGAATACGTGAGCGTGGCCTCTCCGAGCAGCACATAAGGTCTTTTTCTCTACAAAGCTCTCTCTGGGAATGTCTGGTGCAGTGAAAGCCCTGGGGCTCCCAGACCCTGGCCTGCCCCAGCACCGGGAGCAGACTCATCCCACACAGGAAGCACGTGGGAAGCGATGGCTGAGCAGGCTGTGGGGTCAGGCGCTGATGGCCCTTGTCCTTTCTCGCTGCAGGTCATCTTTCTGTCCAAGGGGAAGGATGCCATGCAGTCCTTCATGATGCCATTCTACCTGATGAAGGACTGTGAGATCAAGCAGCCTGTGTTTGGTGCAAACTACATCAAGGGAACAGTGAAGGCTGAAGCAGGAGGTAGGTGACAAGGGAACTCAGGGACACAGATGGGACTTCCAAGGAAGCGCTGTGGGCACCTCTGACTGCTGCCTTGGGTATCGTCCCCTTTGGACCCTATTGCCCTGCCCTTGTCCTCTTCCTGGCGCTGAATTAACTTCGAGAGGAACACCCAGGCTGCCAGCTGGGCAACAGAAGTGGGTTTTTGGTTGCCAAGAGCTGGAAAATGCTAGCATTAAAGATGGCAGCTCAGATCACCTTTTCAGAGAGCGAAATCAGCAAAAAGACTGAAAACTAAGTAAAGATGCTTATTGTGACGTGGGGAGTGTGTATAGATTTTAGATGTAGGAAGGAACCATGTCAGGTGCATGGGAGGGGCCTTTTCACAACAGCCAGGAAGAGGCAGCTGCCCCTCCAGAAGCCGAGAGTCCCTGCTGTGTGGCAGGCTCTTTTACAGACACCAGAGACCTCTGTGTCAGGCTTACCTACCTGCACACTCAGCCAGGCCTAAGTCTTGCTGTTGAGGAGCCCTAGGTCCTCCTTTGGGTAGAAGCCAGCCTGTAGGGGCCAGGTCTGTCCTTAGCCCCACTCAGGTCGAGAGCCTGCTCTGAACTTGAACGTCAAGTGTTGTGGAGTGTACTTGTTCCCATGAAGCTGCCAGGTGCTTTATTGGGGGTGGAGAGAAACCCCTTGATGTTAGTTCTAAAACCAAACCATGGTGGCCTTAGTGCCCCTTACTAGGGCTGGGGGTGGAAAGACAAGCTTACTGCAAGGAGGAAAAGCCCCTGCTCCAAAGGGCAAAGCAGGCACAGCAGGAGCCAGGCTGGTCTGCAGCGCTTGCTGGCATGTGGGCGGCAGGCCAGGAGCAGTAGCCCTGGCACGGAGGCAGAAGTCCCAATCACATTGCAGACCCTTTCCCCGTGGGCCTGCAGGGCGTTGGACAGGGACCTAGAGAGGACAGGTAGCCATTTCTTTGGACATAACCTGTGTTCTCATCCTGCAATGTTCATTCACTGTCCTCCCCTTCTCAGGTGGCTGGGAAGGCTCTGCTTCCTACAAGTTGATCTTCACAGCAGGGGGCGCCATTGAGTTTGGACAACGGATGCTCCAGGTGGCATCTCAAGGTATCCAGACTCTAAAAATTAGGGGCCAAGGACACATTGAATGTGTGGGGTTTTTTGTTTGAGTTTGTATACTTTTTGTTTTGTTTTTTAAGCTCATGGGCTGATCAGGGCTGAGAATTGGGAAGGAAGCCTGTGATTAGTTTCATCTCTGTCCTGTACCCCAGAGGCTGGGTTACCCCTGCTTGGAGCAGGTACATGATGTTTTGACAGAGCTGTTCGGACTCAAGGACACTTTACTATGGCCTCATGAAAACAAAAAACCCAATCACTAAACTGCCATCAAGCAACCATTTGAAACTACCAAGCAATGAGTTCAGCAGACATTCTCACCGTTCAGTCTTCACCCGATCCCTGAGCCTCCCTCTGTCCCTCTGTCCCTCTGTCCACCCCTCCACCCTGTCCTTGACCTCCTCTGCCCTGCTCTGACCTCTCTCCCAGTCCTCTCTGCTCGCCCTGTCCCTGACCGAGGCAGACCCAGGTGTGGGTGGGGAGTGGGATGGGGTGGGTAGGGCATGTCTGCTGGGCACATTGCCAGGACCCCAGAAGCTCCCCTGGGGAAGGTAGCGGGCCGCCCTTCCCAGCCCCCGAGGCAGGAGCCACTCATTTCTCTCTCCCCTTGTGCTTATAGCCTCCAGAGGTGAAGCCCCCAATGGAGCCTATGGCTACTCTTACATGCCCAGCGGGGCCTATGTCTTTCCCCCACCAGTCGCCAATGGAATGTACCCCTGCCCTCCTGGCTACCCTTATCCACCACCCCCACCTGGTGAGTGTGTCCTTTGCTGCCCACCCTGCACCCCACCAACCCACTAACCACCAGCTCCCAGGCAGGGGGCTGTTGAGGTGACACTTGCTCTTAGACTGACTTCAGGACTAATGGAGAAGCTGGCATAGCTAGGAGGTGCCAGCTGAGGGGGCCTGGGCTGGGCTGCTCACTGGGTCCCTGTCACTTTCCTGCTGAGCAGAGTTCTTTTTTGTTTTTTATTATTATTATTATTTTTTTTTTTCTTTTGCAAGCAGAGTTCTACCCAGGACCTCCCATGATGGATGGGGCCATGGGGTATGTGCAGCCCCCACCACCGCCCTATCCTGGGCCCATGGAACCTCCAGTCAGCGGCCCTGATGTCCCCTCCACTCCTGCAGGTGAGGTCCCTAGACTGCTGCAGTCCTCTAGGACCAGCCATTTCCTCCCTGAGTTCCTGCATAGAGCCTCAGGAAACGTCTGGAGCCTGGCTGGGAGCCCCAAATCATGAACGACCCCTGGCCTAGGGATACCCCAGGGGACCAGCATGGCGGTGGCCTGGTGTAAAGAACTAGATTCCAGCCCCCCTCTGTCCCTTAGCTAGCTGCGAGCCCTGGGGCCTGGAAGGTCTCTCTCTGTCCTCAGTCTTCTCATCTACAGATGGTCGCAGCACCACCTGGTGGGGTTATGTCAAGGATTAGGTGGCGTAACACATATAAAGGATATAAAGGGACTGGAAAGGACAGTGCCAGCACATGGCGAATTTCCAGGAAATGTTAACTGCTGCTTTTGTTGGTGGAATTGGGCCCCCAGCACCAGCTGCCCCAAGTGTTGGGGGGCGCTGGGCTGAGCCCAGCTCCGGGGGAAGCTGCAGGAGGAGGAGGGGCTCGTGGCTGACGCCGGGTGTGTTTGCTCTCGCAGCCGAAGCCAAGGCCGCAGAAGCAGCTGCCAGCGCCTATTACAACCCGGGCAACCCACACAACGTCTACATGCCCACGGTGAGTGGGGGGTGAGGGCGCAAGAGCCAGCCCCCTTGGCCACAGATGCTGGAGGCGAGGGCTGGGGGAGACCTCGTTGGCTGGAACCTTCTAACGTGCTCTTTCCTTTCTTCCTTCTTCAGAGCCAGCCTCCGCCACCTCCCTACTACCCCCCCGAAGATAAGAAGACCCAGTAGACCCCTCACCCCCCATCACTTCCCACCCCTCCCCGTGGGGCAGCGTCGGGTTGAGGGTGGCGAGGAGGGCCCTGTTCTTCCTCGAGGTCTGGTTATAACTGGCCCCGTGGGAAGGGGCTGCCCCTGGAGAGGTGCCTCCTGGCTCCCACTCCAGCCTGGAGCCCGCGGCAGGTCCTCCTTGGGAGCGCGGGATGCCCCCCTTGTTCTTGTGTCGCTCTAGTAGCTTCTCCCCATGAGGGACTCTCTGGCCACCTCCTCCACTTCAGTCCAGCTCCCTCGGTCTGATAGTCACTCCACACTCAGTCTCACGAGCCCTGTCATACCAACCACGTGTCATCCCCGCAGGCCCCTGCCAGACCCCACTGACATTCCCTCCAGTGGTCTGTGTCCAGCCGTGGAAGGCCACTGTCCTGCGGACCATCAGCCATCCCAGCCCCAGTCACATCCCCTTCCCTGTCCTTGGTCATTCTCTTGCCACCCTGCGTGACTTTGGGAGCTCTCACGTGAGCTTCTGGGGTTGGGGCGGCGTGGGACAAGGTCACTGCGGCTGGGGAGAAAGCCCCACTGTTTCCCTGTCAGTGTTTCTGGAATGTGTTTTCCCTCTCGCCTCACTTCCCTCTAGCAGGGGCCTCTCGACGGGGACTGGAGAATGCATGTCTGTCCCATCACGCCATTTGGGGGCTGCTGACCGTGACCTGCGCCAGCACCTCAGCCTCCCTCTTCCCCTAAAGCTTCATGCCCCCTGGATGCACTAGAATTTTCCTTTGTTGTTCCTGGACTGACCATGAAGTGAGGAGATGGTTATTTAAAGAGAATTCCCTATTTATTTGACAAAAAATCCTGTTAATATATTAATGTGAAATAAACCCTGTTTGCACCTTGATTCGTTTGCTGAAATGTGAAAGTAAAAGTGAAGTAGCTGGACCCTTTCTGGCTGTGCGTGTGGTGACAAAGGTGAGCCCTTCCAGGAGAGCCGTCTGGCGTTGAGGACCCCGGGAGACTTGGGAAGACTGTACCTCCCCACCCAAGGGTCACTTGTTCTCAGGGCCCATTTGGTCCTCAGGACAGTTCCGGCTGGGGTCTTCATTCTGAAGGCGGTTGCTCAGCAACTGCACCCCACCCACTGAGTCCCTCAGGCCTGGCTGGGATGGTGATGCTGCTGGCCCCTGGCTGGGTGGGAGGGTGCTGGAGACAGGGGTGATTTTCTGTGTCCCAGCTGCCACGCTCCCCACCCTGGCCCCAGGTGGCTCCTCGTGGGATTGCAGCCCTGGCCTGAGTCTCAGGCTGGGTGTTGTCTGAGGGAGCAGGTGGCCTGCGCCTTCAGGAGCATGTCAGGACTCGAGAAGGCTGCCTCCTCGAAGCCTGGCTGGGACAGCTCTGCCGGGCTGGCCCCTGCAGTGTGCCCTCATGCCCCCTCCTTTGAACCTGGGCACAAGGAAAGGGTGAGACAGCCAAAGTTTATGGCCGGGTCTGTGTGTCCCCAGCCCAGGCACTGTGCACAGGATCAGCGGGTTGCGGAGTTCTGGGAAAGCACAGTGCTGAAGTGTCCCATTTTCCTGTCTCTTGTGGACCAAGGCCACCCTCTTGAGAGGGACTAGGCAGCTTGGCCTCACAGCTCTGCCTGCTGGCCAGCCCCGCCCAGGAGCTCTCAGGTTTGGCAAACCCTCTACAAGGGCATTTAAAGGGTGCACTCTCCTGATCATCACAACTTAGTCCCATCACCTCTGTGGAATGTCACCTGTGGGGTGGAGCAGGCTGAGCAGTTGGCTGCCCGCTGGGGAGACACCTCTCAGGAATGCCCCCCCAGCCCTTCTCCCCACCCCCACCCCCTCCACTCCCTCCCTGCACCGGTCTGGGGCCCGTTGAGAGAAGTCTGGGGTGAGAAGCCCATGGGTCAGGTCAGGTACCCTCAGTTCCCAGCTAGCCTGGGCACAGCACATGGATGGAGCAGGGCGGTGCCCAGACTAGCCCTGCCACCCTCTCCCCAGGGCCTCTGCAGGGGCGGGGGGGGGGGGGGGCCCGCCCCCCCACCAGTCCATCTGCTCCAGCCTGGAGAGGATCCTTGTGGGATCCCAGCCGGAGGGAGGTGCAGGGGCCTGGGACTCGGCCCCTCAAAGACGATGAAACCCTGACCCTTCCACCCGCCTCACGTCCTCCTCCGTTTCCCCCGCCGCCCTCCCTCCACTCTTTCCTATCAGAGGGCGGCAGCCCCGGGGCTCTTTGCACAATCCTGTGGCTTGCTGCCTTCACTCAGCAGCAGAGGGGAAGGGCAGAGCCAGCCACCATGGCGACACTCTTCTCCCACCCCCAGCGGCGCCCTCCCCTCTTACGCCAGGCCATCAAGATAAGGCGCCGCAGAGTCAGAGATCAGCAGGAGCCCCTGTCCCAACCAGCCCAGGAGGTAAATCAGTGGGGAGAGGAGGCAGCCTGGGGCCTGGGTGCAGGAGCCGGGCTGTGTGGCCCCACCTCTCAAAGGCTGGGACTGAGGACAAGGACCCCAAGCCTTCCCTCCTACCCCAGCCCCTGGCCAGAGCCTTCTAGGCCAGCTGGGTTCCTCCATGTGTACTCTGGATCACCGTGGGCCCTGGGTCTGGGGGCTGAGCCTCTCTGAACCCTCTCTCTGGCGGGCCTGACCCTCTGTCCCCCATTCCTTCAGTGCAGAGGCACCGGCTCCATTAGACAGGAGGTGTCCCTGCTGTGGGGTGGGCTACTTGGGGACCGGCTGAGCAGCCCCCAGGCCTGCTCGGCATCCCCCCCCCATCTCCCACCTCCGCTGCTGGGCCTCACTTCCGCCGCTGGGGTGAGGAGCCCGCCGATAAGCAGCGCTGTTTCCTCTGGGGAAGGAAGGGTTGGGGTGCGGAGTGGAGGGTGTGCGCCGCTGGGCCAGCTGAGCGCCCATGGACCTCAGCCACAGCGGGCCCGGGGACCAGGAAGATGGCCCAGGGGCCGGGCCCCCAGGAGGCCTGCTTTGGGAACAGGTTCGGGGCACTGGTGGGGATGGAGGCTGGGAGCTGGGGCCCCTGCTTTCCTAGGCCTGCACCTGGCCTCCCGGGACACCTTGTCTTTCCACCTTGCTCCCCAGATTCGGCCTCCATCTCACCACCTCTCCCCCAAGGAGGTAAGAGTCGGAGTGTTGGGGGCGCAGAGAGGCATGGGGACCAGCCCTGCATCCTCCTGAACGCCCCCCTCAGCTACTGGTCAAAGCCGATGGCAGCAGCCTGGTGGTGGGGAGGGGACTTGTGGGAATCAGCCCCTCCACTGTAGGCATGAGGTGTCGGTGCCCAGGGTGGTGGGTGGTGGGTGGTGGTTCCTGAGGTGACCCCGCTGTGTCTCAGCGGGCCCTGCTCTACGAGGAAGCTCTCTACACCGTCCTGCACCGCCTGGGCCAGCCGGAGCCCAACCATGTGGTGGAGGCCTCTGAGCTGCTGCGATACCTGCAGGAGGTGAGCCCAGCCCCCACCCCCACCCTGTGCCCCCAGCCTCCCCCACTCCTGCCACACCATCGACCTCCCCCCCAGGCCTTCCACATGGAGCCCGAGGAGCACCAGCAGATGCTGCAGCGGGTCCGGGAGCTCGAGGTACCCTGGGCCAGGGCCACCCTAGGCAAGGAGGGTACTGGGAAGCCCAGCTCTCTCTGGGACTCAGCCCACTGCCTCCTGTCCCTCCAGAAGCCCATATTTTGTCTGAAAGCAACAGTGAAACAGGCCAAGGGCATTCTGGGCAAGGATGTCAGTGGTGAGTATGGGGTGGGGTCCTGAGGGGCCCCTTTCTGGCTCCTTCCTCTCCCCATCCCAGTCTGACCCAGACATCCCCAGGACTCGCCCCAGGGCTGCAGGCCCCTCGCACGCGGGGTCTGGGCCCCTTCCCACCCATTCCCTTTCCCTCCACAGGATGAGGTTGAGCCCCTGGGGTGGGGTTGATGAGGGCCCCCCCGTGGAAGCCCAGCCGATTCCTTGGCTGCCTCATGCTCCCCCTCGTCTCCAGGGCTCAGTGACCCCTACTGCCTGCTGGGCATCGAGCAGGGGGTGGGTCTGCCGGGAGGCAGCCCTGGGTCCCGGCGTCGGCAGAAGGCAGTGGTGAGGCACACCATCCCCGAGGAGCAGACCCACCGCACCCAGGTCATCGCCCAGACACTCAACCCTGTCTGGGATGAGACCTTCATCCTGTACGTGGCCCTGTCCAGCCCCCACCCTGTCTGGGGCTCCTCTGGGGGGCAGGGTGTCCCCCAGTCAATGAGTTCAGCAGGTCTTCCTGGCTCAGGGAAGGGGGCTCAGCCCTGGGCAAAGATGAGGAGGAGCCTGCTCTCAAGGCAGGGTGGACAGACAGGTCAGACAGGACAGGCCATTGTCATAAATGCCACCTGTGCTGGTGAGGCAGGAGGTCAGGCCCCTCTGGGTGAATGTGGGGGATAAGCCTTACCCTAAAGCAGGGGGAGATGCAGTTAGGAGAGGAGGAGTTGGGCAGAGAGACGCTAAGGCTCCACAGCAGTGATGACACTGGGGATGACAGCTTTGAGGGACAGGCTCTGGGCTGGCTGGGCTTGCTCATGGCCTGATCTGATGGAGGAACATCTACCTCTCCAAGGCCCTCAGTCATGCTCTTTTCTCCATACAGGGAGTTTGAGGACATAACCAATGCTAGCTTTCACCTGGACATGTGGTGAGTGATGCCCCTAGGGATGGGGAAGAGAAGAGGGCCTGGGGTGAGGGTGCCAGAGCCTCCTCCTCCAAGGGGTGATGGGGACCCCCCCTGCCTCCTCCTCAAACCTCTGCCCCACCAGGGACCTGGACACCGTGGAGTCTGTCAGACAGAAGCTTGGGGAACTCACAGATCTGCATAGGCTGCGAAGGTGCCTGCCGAGGGGTCACGGGGAAGGAGTGGGCTCCTCGGCCCTGCCCCCACACACACTAGATGCTGGGCCTGGGTGGTCACAGATGGGGGGCAGATTCCAGCCCATCCCTTTGGGGGCTTGGCCCATCTCTCTCATGAGACCCTGCCTGAAACAGGATCTTCAAGGAGGCCCGCAAGGACAAAGGCCAGGATGACTTTCTGGGGAACGTGGTTCTGAGGCTGCAGGTGAGGGGGGTGGGGAAGGGCCCAGGAGAGAGGGAGAGGGAGAGGCCCTGGTGAGGGGCTTCAGGTCTGCACCAAGCAGAGCCCAGAGTCTGCCTCCCATCGCCTCCTCTGCCCCCACCTTGATGCAAAGTCCTGACACTTGGCCCGGGCATCTCTTCCTGCCAGGACCTGCACTGCCGAGAGGACCAGTGGTACCCCCTGGAGCCTTGCACTGAGACCTACCCAGACCGTGGCCAGTGCCACCTCCAGTTCCAGCTCATTCACAAGCGGGTAGGTCCGGGGTCTGGCCCAGCCCCACTTCCTCAGTGGCCCAACTGGGTTGGGGAGGGCTGGCTGTACCCAGTGTAGGGGCCTCTCTGCTCATGGCCATGCTGGCCCCATTGCAGAGAGCCACCATGGCCAGCCACTCCCAGCCCAGCTACACGGTGCACCTCCATCTCCTGCAGCAGCTTGTGTCCCACGAGGTCACCCAGCACCAGGTACTGCCCTCCCAGGGCTGGGCACAGCCAGGGCTGCCTGTCAGGTCCTGACCCCCTCCACCTGTTCCCCTCAGGCAGGCAGTACCTCCTGGGATGGGTCACTGAGTCCACAGGCCGCCACCATCCTTTTTCTCCACGCCACGCAGAAGGACCTGTCTGACTTCCACCAGTCCATGGCGTGAGTGCACAGTCCTGCGCGGAACCCTGAGGGGCCGGGGGGCAGCCACCAGCCTTTCCCACCCTGCCTGTCCTCCCTCAAGCTGACAGCCCGAAGTCTAACCCTCAGGAGAGTTTTCTTTGGTCCAAACTGTGCGTTTTAAGTTTTGAATCAGATGCCAGCTTCTAAGAATCTGGAGGTTTCACGTGCGGATCCAGATCTGCAGCTTCTCATGAACAGTGAGCTCTGGAGTTGCAGGGCTGTCACTGTGCCATGCTGCAGTTGACCAGAGCAGAGCTGCATGTTGTCCTGTGTCCATCACACTTGCCATCAGGCCCACGTCACTCCCTCACATCTGAGTCCTTCTGGGCACTTGAGCTTGCCACCCCTGCCCCAGACCCCGCCTGTATCCCAGCGCCACAGCCTTCAATTCAGCAAGTGCATGTGCTGATGAGAACGAAGTGATTGTTAGGGCCCGGCTGTCCCTGTGCCGTGGCAGGTTCTGGGACTGCCAGGACGGGCCCATGGGAGCCAGACACATTCCAGTGCGTAGGAGAAGCACAGAAGTGGAGCACAGCCAGGGTGTGGCCGGGGAGGAGCGAGCGCAGGATGGTGCGTGAGTGGGAGGGGGGACGAGGTGGGGGCAGCACGCCTGCCTCTAGGACCTCAGGCAGGTGGCCGTCCCTGGACACGGGGGGATGGAGGTGAGGCTGGACACTGGGGCGGCCACCAGGTGCTAAGGGGCCTGGTATGCTGGCAGGGCCCAAGTACATAATGCAGGTGGCAGCCGTGCCCGGTTGGGACTTCAGCCTGTCCTGGGGTGCTCCTGTCCCCATTCCCCGGCCCCCCCACTGGGACCCTGTCCAGCTCAGTCGGTACCTCTGTGAAGTCTCCCCTGAACAGTCTGAAAGGAAATTCCAGCTGATGTTTGCCATATGTGCACAAAGGCTCAAGTCCCTAAATCTGACTTTTCAAAAGAAGCAAGAAATCCTGAATTTTATTTATTTATTTATTTTTTTAAAGATGACCGGTAAGGGGATCTCAACCCTTGGCTTGGTGTTGTCAGCACCACGCTCAGCCAGTGAGCGAACCGGCCATCCCTATATAGGATCTGAACCCGCGGCCTTGGTGTTATCAGCACCACACTCTACCGAGTGAGCCACGGGCCGGCCCGAAATCCTGAATTTTATTTATTTATTTATTTATTTATTTATTTATTTATTTATTTATTTATTTATTTATTTATTTATTTATTTATTTATTTTTTTAAAGATGACCGGTAAGGGGATCTCAACCCTTGGCTTGGTGTTGTCAGCACCACGCTCAGCCAGTGAGCGAACCGGCCATCCCTATATAGGATCTGAACCCGCGGCCTTGGTGTTATCAGCACCACACTCTACCGAGTGAGCCACGGGCCGGCCCGAAATCCTGAATTTTAAAATCACAAACATCCCAATTTAAGAGGGGAGTGGTTTGAAAAACCTCTATGGAAACAAAAAAATCCTGTGGGTCACCCTCAGCCACTGATTTTCAGCCTCTCCGGGCAGAAGGGGCTCCACTGGGGGATTTGGAGCAGGGAGGTGCTGTCCCTCCATCTGGGGCGGGGGCTGAGGGCTCCTGTCTGCTGCAGGCAGTGGTTGGCCTACAGCCGCCTCTACCAGAGCCTGGAGTTCCCCAGCAGCTGCCTCCTGCACCCCATCACCAGCATCGAGTACCAGTGGATCCAGGGCCGGCTCAAGGCAGAACAGGTGGGCTTGGGGTGGGGCAAGGGGTGCTGGACGGGCAGGGCTGGGGGGAGAAGGGGAGCAAGAGAGGCTGTCTGGGTCCCTCAAGCAACTCTCGCCTCGTGCCATCTTCCTGGCTCTGCAGCAGGAAGAGCTGGCCACCTCGTTCAGCTCCCTGCTGGCCTACGGCCTCTCCCTCATCCGGAGGTTCCGGTCCGTCTTCCCCCTCTCTATCTCCGACTCCCCAGCCCGGCTGCAGTCTCTCCTCAGGTCAGCAGCTGCCCCTTCCCCTTCCTCAGCGGGGTCAGGAACCAGGGAGCGGTGGGGGCACCTGCGGGGTGGAGGCGGCCTGCTGGAGGAAGGAGTGGCGGGTGTGGGATGGCAGGCATTTTGGACACGGCCCCCTGTGTCACAGGGTCCTAGTACAGATGTGCAAGATGAAGGCCTTTGGAGAGCTGTGCCCAGACAGCGCCCCACTTCCTCACCTGGTGACCGAGGCCCTGCGGGTATGGTACCAGCCTGGGGATGGGGAAGGATGTGCCTGGGCCCAGCACCCCTCCCTGCTCACTGCCTCTTTGCCAACAGACCGGTACCATTGAATGGTTCCACCTGAAGCAGCAGCACCATCAGCCCATGGTGCAGGTGAGGGGCTGGGGCAGGGGGTGGAGTGAGGTGCCTGCCCCTTGCTGCCCTGCTCAGCTCACCTCTGTCCCTGCCAGGGCATACTGGAGGCGGGCAAGGCCTTGCTGAGCTTGGTTCAGGACATCATTGGTGACCTGCACCAGTGCCAGCGCACGTGGAACAAGATCTTCCTCAAGTGAGCAGACAGCTGGGGGGAGGCAGTGGTGCAATGGCCCAGAGTGGGGACTGGAGGGACCCTGCTGTGTGCCACTGGGTCATGCCCACTGCCTTTCTTCCAGTGCCCTCAAGATCGACTTCTTCCCCACGGCCTTCCTGGAGCTGCAGTGGCTGGTGAGTCCCTCTGCCATCTCCAGGTGCGCCCTCTGCCCGGGCTCTGCTGCCCTGCCCACCTGACCTTTCCTTCGCAGGTGGCCAAGAGGGTGCAGGACCACACGGCAGCGGTGGGCAGCTCCGTGTCCCTGGAAATGGGCGAGAGTCTGTTCCAGCTCTACGTCAGCCTCAAGGAGTTCTGCCAGCTGGGCCCACTCCCCTCCAAGAGGTGGGCAGCAGGCGGGTTGCCAGGTGCACAGGGGAGAAAAAGGGGTTGGCCAGGGCCCGGGACCTGCAGCTGGCCTTGGCCTTCCGCAGGCTGAGCTGGCTTTCTCTAGGGAAGGAGTCCTGGCCCTGGACGGTTTCCACCGTTGGTTCCAGCCAGCCATCCCCTCCTGGTTGCAGAAGACGTACAGTGTGGCCCTGGCACGGGTGCAGCGCGCAGTGCAGATGGATCAGGTAGGGCTGGGGATGGGGCCTGGGTTTAGGGGTGGATCTGGGGGGGGCTCTGCCTGGACCTTGAGGACCCACACTGAACATTCCCTCTGGGCGCTCTTGAAGCCAGTTGTGTGCAGAATGCTGCCTGCTGATATCCTTGGGGTAACTGTGGCCAGGGGGGTTAACTGCAGCCTGGGGGATCTGGGCAGAGCCTTACCTGTCCCCATGTAGCACCCACCCAGCTCTGTGCTTAGCAGTGGTAGCTGCTCTGTGAATGCTTAGGAAGGAAGGAGGGAGGGGATGGGTTTGGCAGTGATCGGAGCTCTCCTTTCTAAGTGCTCCCCCTTCCCCCAGCTGGTGCCCCTGGGTGAACTGATCAAGCATAGCACGTCAGCTGTGGACCTGTCCACTTGCTTCGCTCAAATCAGCCACACCGCCCGGCAGCTGGACTGGCCGGACCCAGAGGAGGCCTTCATGATCACCGTCAAGTTTGTGGAGGTACAGCATCTTTCACTGTGTCCTTCCCACTTTTCTAGGACAGCCTCACTATTACCCCACCCTGTTTCTCCCAAGCTGTCACATTAGCAGCCTCCCAAGGCCTGTGTGCTAAGCTCCCAAGTCACTGAGATTCCCATGCCCCCCCGCACCCTTCCTGGGTGCCCCACCCATGGATCAATCCCCTGTGACCCACCCTGCCCCAGGATACCTGTCGGTTAGCCCTGGTGTACTGCAGCCTTATCAAAGCCCGGGCCCGCCAGCTCTCTGAAGGCCAGAAGGACCAGGGCCAGGCAGCCAATATGGTAAGGGCCAGAGCTGGGGGATGGGAGGCTGGCCAGGATGGGGATGGAGCCTCCTCGGCATCTCCATGCCCGTGCCTGCCCCCAGCTGTGCGTGGTGGTGAATGACATGGAGCAGCTGCGGCTGGTGATCGGCAAGCTGCCCACCCAGCTGGCATGGGAGGCCCTGGAGCAGCAGGTTGGAGTCGTGCTGGAGCAGGGGCAGCTGCAGAACACGCTACATGCCCAGCTGCAGTGTGCACTGGCTGGCCTGGGCCACGAGATCCGCACCGGCGTCCGCACCTTGGCCGAGCAGGTACCTGCCTTGTCGGATCCCACAGTGACCACACCCTGCTCTATCTTCAGCCTGAAGCCTGACCCCCAGCAGGAGTGGACTGATGTCCAGACCCTGGTCCTTCCTGAACCTAAACTCGGGCCTCAAACTCTCCTGATCTCCCACTAATGCCCTGGCCTGCCTCCTGCTTACCGTTTTGTGTTCCCAGCTGGAGGCGGGCATCGCCAAGCACATCCAGAAACTTGTGGGCGTCAGGGAGTCTGTCCCACCTGAGGATGTGAGTGACACTTCTGCTAGCTGACCTTCCCTGCCCTGCCAGCTGTGGGTCTGGGGTCATGAAGGGGGTTCAGGGTGGGCAGGGGGCAGAAGGCCTTGGGGTGTCAGAGATAAGTCCCTGTGCTTGGGGGAGCCATGTCCTCTCCCTGGGCCTCAGTTTCCTCCGTGGATGCCAAGGGGGTGGGTTTGGGTCACCCTCCTAGCACTGACGGTCGGTGCAGGGGCTGCAGCGGGGGAGGGCTAAGGCTTTGCAGCCAAACAGGCCTGGGCGTCCGTCCTTCCAGCTGCCTCCTAGCATTGCTGTTCTCAGTTTCCTCATCTGTAAGTGGGGATAGGAATGTGCACCTTTGTTTTTTTCATTTTGGGGTGTTTTTTTTTTTAAAGATGACCAGTAAGGGGATCTTAACCCTTGACTTGGTGTTGTCAGCACCACGCTCACCCAGTGAGCAAACCGGCCACCCCTATATGGGATCCGAACCCGTGGCCTTGGTGTCATCAGCACCGCACTCTCCCGAGTGAGCCATGGGCCGGCCCTAGGAATGCACACCTTTGATTGTTTGAGGGAAGGTTATTCATTAATTCAACTATGTCATAAGCACCTACTTTGTCCTGGCATTGATTTAAGCATTGGGGATAGGTCACCAAACACTGTGACAAAAATTCCTGCTTTGCTAGAGCTTGGGGCTGGCCGGTTGGCTCATTTGATTAGAGCGTGGTGTTGATAACACCAAGGCCACGGGTTCGGATCCCTGTACCAACCAGCTGCCAACAACAACAAAAACAAAGTCTAGAGCTTACATTCTAGTAGGGAAGTGAAAGAAGAGCTAAATAAATAAATATGTATAACTGTAATGATAGTTATAACTATAAATATAGTACAGATGTTTACGAGTAAGTGCACACACATGTACAGTGTGTTAGATCATAATTGCTAAAGAGAAAAATAAAACAGAGGTGGGGTAGGAAGTGTCAGAGGGCTCTATTTTTAGAGAGTGGCCAGGGAAGGCCTTACTCAGAGGGTGACAGCTGAGTCGATACCTACAGGAAGCAAGGAAAGGAGCCATGAGGACTTCTAGGAGAGAGCATGCCGGGCAGAGGGAACGGCAAGAGCAAAGGTCCTGAGGCAGGACTCTGCCCAGCAGGTTCAGGGCTATAGAAGAGGCCAGTGTGGCTGCAGCAGACTAAGCAATGGGGAGAGGAAGGCAAAGGGGTGGGCAGGAGACATTACAAACGTGCTCATCAAAGCTCCTGGCTCCAGCTCAGGGGTGGGAATCAGGGTGGGACTCGAATGCGCCAGAGCCTGACGCTCTCTACTCCCCTCCCCAGGCCATTCTGCCCCTGATGAAGTTCCTGGAGGTGAAGCTCTGCTACATGAACACCAACTTGGTGCAGGAGAACTTCAGCAGGTCTGCAGCCGCCCTGCCCTGGGGCGCCCCCCACCTCCACCTCTCCTCCCATCCGCCCCCCTTCCTGGGCCTCAGCATCCATTCTCCGTGTGTCGGGGGCGGGGGCGTGAATCCCTTTGGAGACCTCCCTTAGAGGGTGCAACCAGCCTCTGCTCAAATGCCCACTCCTGGGGACAGGGAGGTCATTACCTCACAAGCCCGCGCATGTCATGCTGCCCAGCTCTGAGCGCTGCAAGTTCTTCCTCTGGCGGAGCTGAAATTTGTCTGTCCTTTCTCCTGTCCCGTCTTCAGGGCTTCCCCGACTGCTTCTCTGCCCTCCTAACATCACAGGCACAATCCAGGGGGAATTCTATTCAGGGTCACCAGGCTGCAGGGAGTGCAGGTCAAGAGCACGGGCTCTGGACCACCTAGGTTCAGACTCCAGCTTCACTACTACTTGGTGGCCTTGGGCGGTTGCTCAGGTTTTCAGTGCAGATGACAGTAGTTCTGGCCTCTACCAAGGATTAAATGGGTCACATGAAGTGCTGAGAGCAGTGTCATACAAAGGAAGTGGTCAATGGCTGTGAGCTGTAGTGACAACGACAATGACGACGATCCACCTCCACGTGGAAGGAGCTGCTAGGGCCCCCTCTTAGGGTTCTGCTCTGCTCCACTGGCACAGCGGGCTACGGGAGCCCAAACGTCTTTATTTCTTAGGCCATACTATGTCACTTGCTCAGCTTTTTTTTCCACGTAAAACAGAATTAAATCTCTCCACCAAGACGGGAACTTCACTCGGGCTGTCTGAAAAGCCTTTAGAACAGTGGCTGGTGCATAACGGCACTTAACTGTATTGAATAAATAAGTTCATTAACTACTTTTACTATTTTTATTTATTTATTTCTGGCAGCTGGTTGGTGCAGGGATCTGAACCCTTGACCTGGTGTTATAACACCGTGCTCCAACCAACTGAGCTAACCGGCCAGCCCCTCATTAACCGCTTTTAGTATGGGCCTCCCCCATTGTTAATGACACAGTACATTTTTTGTGTGCTTAACTGCCAGACTCTACTTTGACATGTGTCAGATTTCAGTTATTTCAGGTGGTTGTCAGGACTGGGTCTTGGTCACTATTTTATTCTCCCCAAAAGGTAGTAGATGCTTATCCCTGCTGGGTGTTGAGATCCTATTTCTTTTGGCCTCCCTGGCCTCTCCCCCCACCCTGGCCTTGTCTGCTGGGGTTCTATAGTTCTGCTGAGGAGGACTCTTCAGTGAGGGTGAGAGACAGGTTGGATGGGACTATCTGTCTGTCCCCTGCTGGTCCTCCTTCCCTCAGACCAGCCCGACCTCCCTCCCTACACTGCCTGCCAGCCCTGGTCCAGCCCCATCTGTGGGGCAGGTGGAGCAGGTGGAGGGTGGGGGTGGGGAGGAGTTGGGGCAGGCCTGGGTCCCCGAGGCCTCCCTTTCTCAAGAGCATCTTTGCTTCCTCCACCTCCGTCGTCCTGTCCCGTGTCCGGCATCCCCATCCCTGGTCCAGCCTTCTGACCCTGCTTTGGACCCACACACTCACGGTGCTGGTGGAGGCAGCTGCTTCCCAGCGCAGCTCGTCCCTGGCCTCTAGCAGGCTGAAGATCGCCCTGCAGGTAATGATACTAGCCACAGCGACAAGAGCCCTGGTGGGAGAGTGCCTCAGGTTACCTCTGCTGTCTCCCTCCAGAACCTGGAGATCTGCTTTCATGCTGAGGGCTGTGGCCTGCCGCCCGAGGCCCTCCACACGGCCACCTTTCAGGTAGGGAACTTTTGGTGAGCTCGCAGGTAAGGAGGTCAGGGGAGCCTGCCTTTCTGCGCTCACTTGTGTCCAAGACCGGCTATATAATTTATGGGGCCCTGGGCAAAATGACAAGAGGTGGACCTCCTTATTCAAAAATTATTAGAAATTTTCAAACAGTGATGGCAGAGTATTAAACCAAGCATGGAATCCTTCTAAGCACAGGGGTCCTGTGTGACGGGGTGGGCGGGGGCGGGGCATACCCATAAAGCCAGCCCTGTCTGTGCCTTGGTCCTGCCGTCGTCTGCCTGGGCATTCCTGTGAGTGCGCCCAGAGCTTTCCATTTCAAATGGATGTCTCGCCCCCTCACTGTGAGCTTCAGAAGGGCAGGGGTGGGCTGTGGCTAGGTGTGATAGGTCATTCTTGGATATGCTCCGTTCCCAGGCTCTGCAGAAGGACCTGGAGCTACAGGCGGCCACCAGCCGGGAGCTCATTCAGAAGTACTTCTGCAGCCGCATCCAGCAGCAGGTGAGGCTCCCCCTTCTGCTGCACCCACTGAGGGCCCTGGAGCCCCACCTCACCCTGCTCTGCCCCAACTGACCCTGTGCATGCTCCCACTCAAGGGAGAAACCACCTCTGAGGAGCTGGGGGCTGTCACGGTTAAGGCATCCTACCGCGCATCAGAGCAGAAGCTGCGTGTAGAGCTGCTCAGCGCCTCCAGCCTGCTGCCCCTGGACTCCAATGGTGAGTGGAGGCTGCCCATTGGCCGCTCTTCATGTCCCTGTCCTGTCCTTCCTGTCCAAGAGTCCCTGGGGGCTCTGCTCACCTGGTAGGAACTCTGGATGCATTCCCTCCAGTTACCAGGAGGGGTCAGTGCTGAGTGGGGCATATCTGTGGGAGGTGGGGATGGGAGCTGGGACACCCTCAGCCAACACCCCCTCCTTTCCTGGGCCACTTACCAGGCTCCAGCGACCCCTTTGTCCAGCTGACCTTGGAGCCCAGGCATGAGTTCCCTGAGCTGGCCCCCCGGGAGACCCAGAAGCACAAGAAGGACCTTCACCCGCTGTTTGATGAGACCTTTGAATTGTGAGTGGGTCCCCACTCTTCTCCCAAGCTCCTCCCTTCGCTCCCCCCAACCCCCATACACCCTCAAGCCTACTCCTCCTGGCTGTGGCCACCTCTAATTTGGGCCTGAGCGGGGGCACCTGGGACAAGAGTTTGCTTCCCACGTTGGACTCAGAGGCTTCCAGGGAAGGGTGCTGTCCCTGATGGCCCAGAGGCACCAGGCTGAGAGCTGACAATCCTTACTCCGCCATTTGTGGCGTGTCTCTCCTGCCCTGGCCTGTCCTTAACTATGAGGGTTGGACCCATGTGTTGGGGTTGGGGTGATGGCAATGCTGGGTGGGCAGCTGAGTCTCTGACTGTCCCCGCCAGCCTGGTGGCTGCTGAGCCGTGCCGGAAGGACGGGGCCTGCCTGCTGCTCACTGTGCTGGACCATGACACGCTGGGGGCCGATGACCTGGAGGGGGAGGCCTTCCTGCCGCTGTGCAAGGTGCCCGGGCTGACTGGCTCAGAGGAGCATGGCGAGGTGCCTCAGACCCGCCTGCCTCTCACGTACCCTGCACCCAACGGTAGGCCTGAGCCCAGGGCAGGGAGGTGCAGGGTGGGATGTGCCTCCTGGGAGATGGAAACCCAATGGAAAGAGAGCCAGGGCAAACTTCTTGGCTGAATTGAGAGACCAGTGACATTTAGGCTAGGGGAAGTGTAACATGGCTCTCCCTGGCCAAGGAAGCTCACCAAGTCTACCTGGGCAGAGGGGCCTGGACCTCGCTGAGCAGGGGCATATCCCACCAGCTTGCTAAGAGGAATAGTTCACCTGCTCGCACACTGATTAGGAGCCAGTTCTAAGCACTTTACAGATGTTAACTCTTCCAGTTCTTACGACCAGCTGATGAGGCAGGTATTATTATTAGCACTATTTTATGGATGAATAAACTGAAGCATAAAGAGGTGAGCTAGCTAGCTTTAGGTTCTCACAGAAACAGGCCGTAGTCCCAGCTGCTGGCACGTCTCGGCCTCTCGCACTGCCTCTCCCCGGGTCTGGCAGTCTGACCCCCACACCCCTCTCTCCGCAGGGGATCCGATCCTGCAGCTGTTGGAGAGTCGCAAGGGTGATCGCGAGGCCCAGGCCTTTGTAAGGCTGCGGAGGCAGCGAGCCAAGCAGGCCTCCCAGCATATTCCACGGTCAGGGCGGTAGCAGTGGAGGTTGGGGGTGGGGCCTGGTAGAGCTTTCTGTAAGGTCTGGGTCTTCCCCACCACAGCACAGCACTCCAGCCCAGCCTAACACTCAAGAGAGCCCAGAGTTCAGGTCCTCTCTGGTCCTCCTGCCAGAGCAGGGGCCCTCGGTAATGGGGCACCATTAGCGATATTTATACTCCTTCCTCCCTCCCTCAAGCCCTGCCTTAGTGTTCTCTGCCACATCCTAGCACCGGGGGCATCTTCTGCCTCTGCTCCCCTCTTGGAAGAGCTGCTCTGGTGAGGCAAGGTCCTGGGCCAGCTGTCTTCCCACCTGCCTATTCCAGCCACTGAGGCTGTGGGCACAGAATCTCCTGGGAGCGGGAGAGGGGACCCTGCTAAAGTTGAGGTTACAGCTACCCTGGGGAAGGAGGGGTGGAAGCCATTACTTGAGGGTCCTCTCCCCAGGGGCTGTCAGCTCCCAGGCTAAGAAGCCTGAGGCCAAGGACCTTCTGGCTCTGGAGTGAGAGCTGGCAGGCAGCAGGATTTGGGAAAGAGGGACAGAAGCAGAAAGGACAGTTTGGCTAGCTCTATCTGCTGAGAACACCTCTTCCTTAGGACAGCACCTGCCACCTAGAAACTTTCTTAGCAAAATTAAAAAACAAACTCTGTTGTCCTCCTAGAAAATATACTGTTGGCTTACACTGGGGCCTAGACGGCCACCGTCAGTCCACAGAGCCTGCTCTCCAGCCCTCAGGAGACCTTTAGCTGCTCCCACCCTGGGGCCTGGCCCATCCTCATTCCCCCATGCTACAAAGCAGGGAGGTGGGTGTAGGGGTTGCTGATGCAGAAGCAGGGGTGGGGGTGACCAGCATTACTAGTACTTTGGCCATGGGCTTTGAACATATCACATTCTACCACATGAATTTCTGTGGTTGCTGCCCAGGACTGGGGCCTGTTCCTGCAGCACCATGAGCAGGGCCTCTCAGGGATGCAGGTTGAGGCTGAGTGGCTGCTCTAGACAGCAAAGCTTAGAGTAGCTGGGCCCCAGCCTTGCCGGGGCAAGTGGCCCCTGTGCACTGGGCGTCGGAACCTGAGGCCCAGTCATCATTCTAGCTGTGTGACCCTGGATGAGTCGCTTAACTCCTGCGTTAACCTCTGCATCTGTACAAGATGACAGGAGGCTGAAGTTAGATAAGATGATCTCCAAGGCCCCTTTCAGCTGCAAACCTGAGACCATACACAAAGAGGATGCCACAAGGGTGTGTTTCTCACCCCACCTCACAGCCCAGCTAGGAGCAGGGGGTGGGAGGTCAGGGCTCTTCAAACCTGGGCCCCTCATCCCTCGGGACAGGGTGGGGTGAGGTGGGGGAAAGCAGGACACTTCCTGTGGGCCCCACTGGCAAATCTGTCTGTTCCTCTGAGAAACAAGTAGGGTCCCTGTTGCCTTTTAGTAAACACCAACAATAAGTAAACCAATCATAGCTGGCAGCACAGCCCAGAACAGAAGAAGCGTAGGGGCTGGGAGGTCTCTGTGTCTGAGGCTAAAGGTCCCCACAGGCCTGGGGCAGTGAGGGCCTGGAGCTGCCTGTGGGCCTGGGTGGGTCTAGGGAGCCCAGGCCTCTGCGGCCTCTTGGCTCAGAGGCCTCATTCAGGCCCCCACTTCCCCTCCCCCCATGTAAACAAGCTACCACTGCAAGTTTGTATTTTATTTCCAATAGGTTTGGAGCTTTGTTGATTTTTGCATTTTTGTAAAAAAGGAAAAAGTTTTCACTTAATTCATTGAAAGCCCTTTCGTGCTGAGCACAAGGGAGGGCCTGGGCCTGGGCCTGGGCCAGACCCTTCGCAGCCCTCTTGCTCCCGCCCCAGACACCCAATGCTGGGAGCGGGGCTCACTTCCCTCCGCCCACTCTGCCCTCCCGCCCCTGCTGCATCTCTCTATACAGAACAATTTTTAAAATGGAAGCTAAGACAATATACACGGGACAGGCACGCACACACATGCACACAGGCGCCTGCCCACAATGGGACAGGGCGTCAGCTGCACTCTGAGAGCACCAAGGAATGCATCCAGAGCCCTCCTGGAGAGGAGGGCAGGGCCTGAGCCCCCCTTGGTCCTCAGTCCGCACTCCTCCCTACCACTTGCCCTGCTAGCTGCCAGAGGAGGGGCGGACAGCACGGAGCGCCGTGCCAGAGAGGGGAGGGGGCAGGGACAGCTGAGGGCAGCTGGGGGTCATAGAAAGGGCACTGCCAGCCTGGGAGGTGGCCCTGGGGCCAGGGAGGCTATTCTGGGGAGTCTAGGGGGAGAGGACCGAGGGTGGACCCCAGGCTTCAGGAACCTGAGGAAGAGAACTCCTGGGCCTTGCCCCTTGAGGAGCTTCAAGGGCCCAGATGTTGGGAATGGGGCTGGCCCTGTGGCTCTGGCCCGCCAGCCCTGCTCTTCTCCCCAGGCCTAAACACATTTGGTAAACCTAGGAGCTAGGCTGGTTTAGACCCCAACACACCCCATCAGACCTCCCAGAGGCCCTCACAGCTGGGAACCAGGTCTGCCCTGGCAGACCTGAGTCTTCCACACCCCTGACACTTGCCCTGGCCTGGGGAGGCAGGGTGAGCAGGGCCTGCCCTGAAGGCTTCTCCCCTCCCCTCAGCCCCTGCCAGCTTCCCACCCTTCCCTGCTCAGGCCCCAGGAAGAAGTTAAAAATAGTTAGTTCCTATGTAAAAAAGACATATTCTCTGCCAAAAGACCAGTGGGAGAAGAGGGGACTTTGTTTCCACAGTTGGAAGGGTAGGGAGTGGGCAGGGGAGGACTGCAAAATAGTTTTTTTCTTTTAAAAAGTGCTTGGTAAGTCTTTTTTAAAGTGTGTGTCTATATCTATATACAGATATACACACAGACACTGTTCACACGCTGGCCATCCACGCATACCTGCACACATACAGAAATGTATACATATACAGAATCATATACATATACATACATACATACATACATACATATATATATATATATATATACACTTTAAAAAAGTCCTAGATGAGAAGATCTGGGCCAGGCCGGGCCAGGCCTGCAGCGTCACGACTGGAGGGCATGGGCCCGGCCGGGCTGGCAGACAGGGCACTCGCTGCCCTCGGCACAGAGCTCGCACAGCACAGCGTGTTGGCATGGCAGCACCGCCCGGTTCTGCTCCTGACACTTAAGGCATTTCACGGACTGCATGTGGAACACGGCCTGCAGGGAAAGTGACATGGTGGTCACTGGCCTGGTCTCTGCTGCCAGCCTGGCCCTGACTTGAACAAGGAGTTACCCCTGGGCTGGGAGGGGAAGCTGGGACCCAGAACTCAACAGCGTGCTGACAGGAGACAGCTGTGAGAGAGCAGAGTTGGGCCGTCAGCTCCAGGCTCCCTACTGCTGCTGTCAGCTGCCCTAGCTTAGTGGGGGCGTCACCAGGTTGCCACAGCTCCCATCTCTGAGGGCTTTTCCTCACAGAGGCTTCTGCCTCTCCTCTCATTTGATCTTGAAATGACCTGAAGTCATTAAATGAGAAAAATGAGGCCTAGAGAGGACCGTGACGTGCTCAGGGTTGCATGGCCACATCTGGGGGACTGGCTGCCGAATGCCTAGTGAAGGAGAAAAAAACGCTCTTTCTGCTGTGCCATGCTGCTCCTGGGGACCCAGCAGGGCACCTGGGAATGCAGACAGGGCAGCCCTAGGAGCCAGAGCCATGTGGAATGTCTGCTGGTATGTGCAGAGCTTATAAAAGGATGCCACTTAGGGCCCAGACATATTAACGCAGCTCAGGTCACATCTGCCCTCAAAAGTGCTGGGCTGGGCACTGCTGCCCCTCAGCCCGCAGCTTTCTCACCTCCATGACTGCTTCTCTTCCTTGCCCTGTCCCAGCAGGCTGGCATTTCAGTGTCGGCCCAGTGCTCAGCAGAGGCTCTCAGGATGGTGGCTGTGCTGAAGCAGCCTGGACTGCGTCAGAGTCAGTGCTGGCTAAGGCCACTGTGCATCCCCACCCAGTGCTCCCTGACCTTCTGGGCTAACCTTTTCTACTTGCTCCAGGTGGGCCCGCAGCTGCTTCTGGAGGGAGTAGAGGGTGGCGAGCGGGAGTGCCTCCAGGTCTGAGAAGGCGGGCAGGGCCTGGGGGTCAGGCACCGAGTGCAGCCGCTCCAGCTCCTCCTGGAGCTTCTTCACCTGCACCTCCAGCGCGTCCCGCTGCTCCCGGGCCAACTCGCACTCGGCACCGGCTGCGCTGGCCCGCTCACTGGCCTCTTCCGCCTCCTTCTTCCAGGCATCACAAGCCTGTGGGCCCAACATGCAGCACCTCATCACAATGGCCCCTGCCCCTGCCCCGTTCCCCCAGAGAGTATCTCTGAAGCCTGTCTAGACCACTCTAACTGCAGGGTCTGCTGGGAAGCTGGGACAGCTGTCTGGGGAGCAGGACAGGGAAGAGAGGACCTGGAGGAGACCCTCCCTCTGTGGGCAGGGAAGTGCTTGCATCCGGGCCAACACCCCCAGGGGCAGCCAGGCTGCAGTGAGATAGAAGGCCCATCTCAGAACCTAAAACCCTGGAGAGTCAGGGCTTCGAGGAAGAAGCAAGTGGTCCTTGGACTAGACTTCACCAGTGGCTCACAGAGAGAGTTCGAGGCCTGCAATGCCAGCCACCCCAGGGTCCTGCCTGGCAAGGCAAATCCTCCCATGAGGGGAGAGAGGGAGCAAAACTGAGTTTCTGCTGTTCTTCAGGCGTCTGTTCTCTCCACCCGTGCCCACTCTGTGGAGGACGGCTTGGGCTGCATGGCACTAGGCACAGGGAAGGCAGGTGGGCGTGGGGCCCAGTACCTGCTTGGCCTGCTTCCAGGACTCCTCCCACTGCTTGATGGTGCCGTTGGCTTCATCTAGCTCTTGCCGAAGCCGGGCCAGCTCAGCAGCCCCTGGCCCTGACAGGAAGGCAGGGGAAGTGCCCGGGGAGAAGCTTCCGGAGGCAAAGTGCTCCCAGATGCTGCTGTTCATTCCGTTCAGACCTGCCCCAGGGAGGGGAGGAATGTCAGCGCTGGAGGGCTCTGGGCCCAGGCCCTGGCCAGCGCTGCCGGGGGCGCTTACAGGGGCTGGCTGTACACTACTGTGTGTGCGAGGCTCCAGCAATGAAAAGATGGGGGATTTTGCCAGGACAGAACAGACTGTGAAGATGCCGTGGTCTGAATCAGACCTAAACTGTAGTGCCACCTGCTACTTATTAGCTGCCACTTAACTTCTGAGTCTCAGCATCCTCATCTGTAAAACGGGGCTCCCATCACTCGCCTCATGGGTGACTCGGGGGCTCAGGAAGCACTATATAGGCGAGCAGTCTGCAGGCCTCTGCTGGTGGCCGTTTATGATCATGATTTCACTTTTAGGCTAGAGCTCAGGGAGCCTTCTTGCACCCTGATATGAGGCCCAGGAGGAGATATAGAAGAAAAGAAACAGGCCAGAGCCTCATATGATGGCAGAACTGGAGCGGGAAGAGCTCAAGGAGCCTTGGATCCATCCCCCTTGTTTTACAGACGAGGACACTGAAATAAAATGTGTTGCTAAGAATCACACAAATAGTAAGTGGACAGGACACAGCTGGGTGTCTCACTCCAAGGGCCTACTCTTTCCAGTGAGCTAAGCTGTTTGCTCATTCCCTCTCCCCCAGCTGACACCCCCATTTGCTCACTCCTTCGGCAGATGCTCACTGTACCATGTGCCCTGCTCCGTGGCCCCAGGGCAGCCAGTCTCCCTGAGGGGGACCCGCACCTACCTCTGCCCTCACTTTGCCCACGTATATTATTCCAGTGATTTTTTCTTTGCTCCCCCTTCCATCCAGCAGGATGTTCCAGAACCAAATTTAAGACATTCTGTCCTCTGAGCAACACTAGTGCACCAATACGTGAGGGGCGGTGTTCTAGAAGCCCATCACTCTGACCCAGAGGAGGGACCTCAGGATCACTGCACTGACATGACACTGACCTAGCAGCAAGTTCTGCCCCCCTTGCCCATCTCTCCTCCTTGCTTAGGTGGCATTTACTCTTAGAGAGGAGCTGCTTCCTCAGAGACGGCCCTCTCGGCCATCCGGTCCAGGTTATTCTAAGTTAAGATTCCAATGTCTGCACCTCTGCCTCTCTCACTGACCATGGCTCCATGACAGCAGGGACCCTTGAGCTCACTCTTGTATTATACAACTGTGCTCAATAATCACATGGTGAAGGAATAACATGTGGCCAGTAAGGAGGACTAGGTCAAAATGCCTCCAGAATATGGGGCAAGTCAGAAAAATTTAACAGTAAGCATCTGAAGCTGGCACAATCACCATAAAACAGACAATGGCCTCTTCAAAACTGGAAAGGTGCTAAGAAATCCATGTGCTGCCCTGATCTTGGGAATGAGATTAGGGAAGCTCCCAAACCTGAGTGTAACATAAAAGGAAGGGCTCTCAGTCCCTTGGTCTGATCAGGATGCACAGTGACGGCAGGGGAGGGCATTTCTGGTCTTTTCCAATAGCTGCTGGGAGAGCAGGAAGTGAGAGGGGCAGCCACTGTGTACTGAGAGGCAGGGTGTTGGGCGCTGTGCTAAGTGCTTTATGTCCATTCCTCAGAACAATCCTGTAGGCCCCCACACAAAAGGAGATGAGCCACCTGCCCATAGTGGCCAAGCCTATAGGTTTCCGTGTCACACTTCTAGCCACTACACCTGCAGTGCCCTCTGGAACCCCCAGTCCACACCAGTCTAATTCTGTGTTGGGCAAACGGCCTTCTGGGTTAGATCTAGGTCTCCCTGGTGCCTATGCCTGCGAGGAAGGGCACCCCGAGCCTAGTGTGAGTGTGTTCTGACTTCTCCCTTGGAGCTTGGGTGACTGGGCAAAGCTGAACCACACTGTGATGAAGTGCAGCCCTCAGCCCTGGCGACTCGGAGACTGCTGCTCTCATGGCCCAGGCCCTGGGCCTGGCGCTTCACTCACACCATTCTGTATAATCCTCACAGCAATCTCAAGAGGTGGGTGCTGTCATTACACCCATTTCGCAGCAGAGGACACTAGGGCAGAGAAGCTAAATCATTTGCCCAGGGTCACACAGGTAGAGCTGATACAGCAGGAGCCTGACTCTGCCTCCTTGCCCAAAGCCCCTGCTTTAGCCTCTAGCCTGGGTGACTGGCCGTGGACAGCGCAGCCAAAGGCAGGTTCTAAGCCCGGGTTCCCACCCCAGGTCTCCTCAGTGAACCACACCCTCTCTTACCCAAAGATCCATGTGATGCTGAAGTCCCCAAAAATGTGTTTTCTGACTGGCTCAGGTGGCCTTGGGGCTGTTGCAGGAAGTGTGAGGAAAGGCTGACAGGAGGGGATGGGGATGCTGAGTGGAAGGAGGCAGAGCTGCCCAGGGAGCCAGGGATGTTCACAGGTGCAGAGCTCTGCAGCAAACTGCCACCTGCAAGAGAGGCCCAGGAAGACGGGCTGGGTGAGAGCAGCACAAGCTCCATGCACCACATCGAGCAGGGGACCCAGGCCAGGCAGGACCCCTGGGAGCCCCCCCCGGGCCACCCTGCCCATCCACTACCCAGTACCAATTGTGATGCTGCCTGGGTGGGGCACTGTGCTGTTATCAAAAGTCTTCTCCAGAGCGGCCACCCCAAACTCGTTTAGGTCCAGATCATCCAAAGCAGATTCTAGGGACAGAGTGATCAGGACGTGAGTCCCCCTGCCTCCCGGGGCCCACATCCCAGGGTCCAGACCCCACCTAACCTTCACCACCTCCCCCCCTCCCCCGCTCCTGCTGCATCTTCAAGCTTAAGCCACACTGGACCTGTGCTCTCTCAAGCCTCTGTGCCTTTGCTGCTCCCTCTGTCAACATTGACCCCTGGGGCTGTCTGCCAGTGAAGTCAGGCCCAAATGTCTCTCCTTTCTGAAGCCTTCTTTGATACTCCCAGGAGGAATCAAGTCCCAATCCAGGGTCCCTGTCTCTGACAGGTCTTGCCTCCTGATGATGCAGCCCATGGGTCTCACCCCTGAGTTGAGGGTGGGCAGGTCTCTATGCCCTCAGCAGCTAATGCATGTAGGTTTTCTGCCCTCTGCTAAACTGGACTGGGAGGGTAGAAATAGTTTCCCTCCTAGAGGACAGGAACAGCATGTCTCCCCAGGGCCTGTCATAGGATCTGGTACAAATTTGGTACCCATAAATGAGTGCTGAAAGAAAGGGGCAATGACTTCTAATAGCTGGAATTCTGAGGACAGTTGTGCAGGTTGTTCACTACACAAGGACACCTAGTGAGAGAATTGATGGGGACTGAATAAAGTATGTCTTAAGATGAGACTGTACCTGCCCAGGGGAAAAGGCGCCTCTTTCTAATTTGCATGAAAGATCTACGAGGGCCGGTCTTGGCTCTACACCTTGGGCTCATTTTCCCTTTAGTTCAAGGGGCTCAAAGTGCCCACCCTTTGACTCCCCCAAAACAGATGTCTAAGGTCACTGGTGTGCTGATTTGAGTATCACTTCAGAGACATGGGTGTTCCTGACTCCAGATGCAGTCCTGGGCTTGCAAACAGCAATGGCCTATTTACCTATGACTGACTCTACCGTGTCGCTGGTGGGGTAGAAGGGCAGAGCATTTGCATTCATGCCAGGGACGCTGCTGGTGCCCGCGGGGCTAGGGGGTGTAGCTGCCAGGCTGGAGGTGATACTAGAAGAGATGCTTGAGGTCAGGGGGCTGCCCACAGGGAGGATGGCCAGCATGTCCTGCAACAAGAGAGTGAAGAGAGACAATGGGATGCCCGCGTATGGAGGCCGTGGCCAGAGCTGGAGCTGGGTGAGGCAGAGCAAAGGGAAACAGCACATTTCAGCTGTCATTGGGCTGCCCCATGCCCAGAGAGCCCTGCCCACCCAACACCTTGTTGAGAAGCTGAAGTTGGAGCGCTGCAGCTTGGAGGCTGCCAGGCCCGCTCACCCCCAAAGCCCTGCGGCAGGGAAAGGGAAAAGTGAGTGCAGTGCCTGGCATGGCACAGATGTCCAGTGGTATTTTTTTGACTGACTGATGAGTTAGTCTAGGAGGTAAGGGGCTCCAGAGCCTGACACCTACTCTCTCTGGATTTGGGACTGGGGCCCCACCTTAGTCCTACCCTTATCTTATGGGTAAAGTGGTGTCCCCAACTCCCTGAAGCCTCCTGGGGTTCTGGGCCTGTCCCACTCACAGCAGATGCCAGAAGGAGAGGGAGGGGCTGGGAGCTTTATACCTGTTTGGGCTGAAGCAGAGGTTGCTCTTGACTTCTGGGCTCTAGTGAATGAGATTTTAATTTGGCCTGAGAGAGAAAAGTCAGGGAGCAGAGATAAATGTGAATCCAGGAGTCCACCGGAACCTGCCATGGCTCACTAAGGCTGCAGGTACCAGGGGGCAGGTGGTATAGCCATCTGTCACCTGCCATGTAGTCCCCCTCCACACACACACCCCCTTCTCCCTCTCCATCCCTGTCCCTTACCCTACCCTAAGCAGGCAGCTGCTCCTCTCCTCCCAGGTGACTGTAAGCCTCAAATGAAGCCCAGAAACTTTCTCTCCAAGCTCAGTTAGGGATCCCCTCCATCCTGCACCCCCAAACCCTCCCAGTCTATCAACGCAGCATAGGCTAGGACTGCTCCATAGGCAGGAATCCTGCTCCTCTATTAACCAGCTCTGTGACACTGAGGAAGTTACTTAGTCTCTCCAGCTTTCCTGTCCTCAGCTGTCAAATGGGATGACATCACTCACTCTGCTCAGTCCCGAACAGGCTGAGGACAGGAGAGTCATAGCTCCCAATCATCCTCCCCAAAGCTAGGCCAGGACACTCTTCCAAGCTTCTCTTGCCCCATGCAGGATAAGGATAACCTCACTGGGCTCTAAGCATCCTCTGCTGCCCCTCTCATCCCTTACCTGGCATTTGAAATTTTTCAGGTACTCGGCTCCCACCTGGTCTTCCCTCTCGAAGCCAGGAGCCTTCTTATAGCTGCCAGGGGCAAGGCCAGATTCCCCAGGGAAGACAATGCCCTCCAGGTTTGGGGGCTTCCTGATGGAGCCCGGCGGGGAGCCACAGAGGTTAGATGGGCTGCCTAGGCTGCTGTTTCTACAGAGGAGCTGCAGAGGAGGAAGGGAGTGGGCCGGTGGGCATAACACGGGCTGGGTGCATAGCCCATCCTCTGCCCCCTCCTCAGAGGGAGACTCTTCTGCAAGGGGCTCAGTTGTATTTTCATCTGCCAGTGGGCAGCAACAACTACTCAGGGACCCTTGGACCTCATGAGGGAACTGAAGAAGAGGAGGAGTGACACAAGGCTTGTGCCCCTTCAACCAGCCCTACCCAGGTTTATCAACACAGGCTCGGGAGATCCTCCACCCCCGCCTCGGCTTTTGACAGAAATGAACCCTGGGGCAGGAAAGGCAGAACCCCTTGGCCTGAGAACATATACCAGGGCCTCTTCCCCAAACACAGGCTGAGAGGGCCTGGGAGGCATGAGAGGCAGGTGTTGGCTCCTGGGCAGGCATGGTGTCCACCCACTCCCCAGGACAAGCACGTACGGCGCTGAGGTCAGGGGCATGCGGGCTGGAGGGGCTCACAGGCACCGAGTCTCCGGCAGCAGATGGCATGTACAAGACGGGACCCGGCTGGGTGGGGCTGGACACAGCTGAGGAAGGCTGTAGGTCATCACTTAGGGGTGGCTCTGCAAGAGATGGAGGCAGGCAGGGGTCAGCAGGCTCCTGAGCCAGTTCTTGTCCTGCAAAAATGCTCCTAGGTCCTTTCCAAAGGAGACCAGGCATCCCCCCCACACATAAAGAGAAGGTACCTCCCTCATTTCTGTTAACATCATGTCTTGTGCACTTACTATGTGCCAGGCGCTATGCCAGCACTTTGCATGAATTGTGAATCTTCACAAAGACCAGAAGATCCAGGTAATATGGTCTCCATCTTATAGATAAGGAAATTAAGGATCAGGGAGGTAAGATAAATCTACCTAGGCAACAGAGCTAGGAAACATGAGCTGGGGTTTGAACCCCAATCTGTATGACCCCAAAGCCTGAACTATTCCTCACTTCTCTGGGCTGTCTCAGTTGGTGGTCCCAGTGCCCATGGCTGGGGGTCACCTCTGCACCAAGAATATACTTGTCCCTTCTGGGGCCCTCAGTTTATTTTTCACACTCAGCTCAGAGATAGGGCCTGAGCCTGGAAAAGGGTTAAGGAGAACCAAAGCAGTGGCCTGGGGTGGAAATAGGTGTTAACTTGAGCTCCATCTCTGAGACTGGCAGTGGTGAGCTGGAGTGTGATGCTGAGGATGTAGACCTGTGCTGTCCCACATGGCAGCCACAAGCACACAAGGCTGTCGAGCACTTGAAATGTGCTGGTCTGAATGAAATGTGCTGTAGGTATCGAAATACATATAGGATCTCAAAAACTTAGTATAATAAAAAAGGTTTCAGTTGGTTAGAGCACAGTGCTGATAACACCAAGGTCTAGGGTTCAATCCCTGTACCAGCCAGCTGCCAAATAAAGAAAAAAAAAAGGAAAAAGAAAAAAGGTAAAATGTTTTGATAATTTTTTATATTGATTACTTATTGAAATAACATTTTATATTGAGCTAAATAAAAATGTTAAAATTATTTTAACCTGTTTCTTTTGCTTTTTTTTTTTTTTTTAACATGGTTAAAGTGTTTTTAACTTTGAAATGACATATGGGGACACACTATACTTTGACTACACAGGCTCTAGATACCTGAGCAGGGCTCAGTGGGGAAGAGCGCTGTATTTCATTAGTGATGCCTGCTGTGGATGTGACTCGGAGTGGCTGGTGGGATTTGCCAAGTCGGCTATGGGAGGCACAGTGCCTCAAACCCTGCCTGGGACTGTAGGTGCCTGACCAGGGGGGCAGTCCCTGCAGTCTCTATCTCACGACCTTAGAAGCTCCAAGACTTCAAGGCCAGTTCCAGAGAGGTGAGGGGAATGGAACTTCCAGTGCAGACAAGGCCTGCTGCTGGCAAACAAGGACTCCTGTGCACGGCATGCTGACAGGGCGGCCCCTGCCTCAGCCTGAGCAGATGCTTAGGGGAGGGAAGGGTGGAGAGGTCACTGCCACAGGGCAATGGAACAGCATACGTTCTACGTGGGCAAAAGCGCAGAAAGGTCCTCGGGGACAGCTGCCCGACTGCTGCATGTCGTTGCACTTGGTGGATTTGTAGATCTGGAGGGGGCAGAGCAGAGGCAGGTCAGGCTTGGGCCAAGAGGGAAGGGCAGGCTCCCCCTCCTCCGCATGAATGGGCTAGCTTAGTAATCTCTTCCTGTCTCCCCCCATTCTACTCCACTCCCATGTCTCTCCCTACTGACTTCTTACTCAAACTCTTGAGGTAGACCACTGCCACCAACACGCTCTCCCTTCCGGCATCACAGGTCCCACCAGCCCTCACAAAGGGATCCTCTCCATGCTGCTCTTCACTCATGGTCTTGGCCAGGACTGTGCCTCCAAGTATGTCTCCTGAACGTTAAGTGAGCCAAGATCTCACGCAGCACACAGTCAACCCCTCAACACACCCCTGCCAGGGCACCCTAGGTTGTAATCTACACTGGGTCTAACTTTCTAGCCTCCGATCTGCAGCCACATTAAGGTAGTATCTGTTCATGTGTCTATCTCAGAGTGTCCTGGCTTCCATGGAACCAGGGACAGTGTGTACCTCCCTGTACCCTGCACAAGACCTAGGCACACTGATAGGGCCCAGGGCCACATCATGGGGCCAGTAGGCCAGGGAACTGCATCAGGGAGGTTGCTAATACCCTAGGTTCTGATCTGGGACAGGAAAGCCGGAAGAGGCTCTTTATTTTTTAAATCCTGGTGTCACTGAATTATAAGCACCATGAGTGGCCAAAGCCCACAACGGCCAGGTCACATGCTTAGTCCACACCCTCCCTGTCAGGCCTGGGGGAAACAAAACTGGAAGCAGAGGGATGCCTGGTGAGTGTGGGCTCAGAATGAGAGAAGCTGCTGAGCTGGGGCTCCTCTAGGCACTGCTGGGGGGAGCCCATGGCTATGAATCCCTCTTCCAGGATGGTGTCAGGGTTGGCTCTGCCAACATCTGCCCTGACCTTCCTTGCCTCTCTCCTTGCTTCCCAAAGGGGCCACACAAAGCCACCCCGCCACCCTTGCTCCGAAGGCCCACCTCCGGGTGGAACTGCTGCTCCGTGCGGGTGTGGCAGTACTGGCAACCATCTCCGTTCTCACATTTGCCGGGGTCTCCCCACTCATCTCCATGTTTGACATTTGGACAAGGAGATGACCTGATCCGACAAAAGTGTGGGTCAGACAAAGGCAAGAGAGGATGAACTGGAGGCCTAGTGCCACCTGGATCCCTGCTCAGGGCCCATTTCTGGTCTCACAGGGACAGATGCAGAAATGGAAAAGGTCAGCTGCAGAGTGAGGGTCTTACTAGGGCCAGAAGCCAGGCTGTTTCTCTGGCCCAGCCTGGCTGCATCACCAAAGACAGCCGGCCCTCCCAAGCACCACGCCAGCCCAAGAGAGTCAGGCTAGGGCCACAACCACTCTTTCCACACTGTGGCCGGCCCCTCCTCCTGCACATGCCCCTCAGGATCAGAACTGGAGGGGCCCCAGAGATTGTCTGACCAGGGTCCTCATTCATGCAAGACGAGGACTCAGGCTCCCATGTTCAGCCACCTTTAACATTCCCTCCCCTTGAGCCTGGACCCTGCGATCTTGTAATCCCAGGGCTGGCCTCCCCACCTCCCTGAGAGCCACGGTGGTAGCAGCCTCCACCATGATCCCTTCCTTGCCACTCCCTCCCGTGGCAGGCCTCCTGGGGCCAAAGGACCTGTATTTGTGTTTCCGGGGGCTCCGCCGCCGGTCCTTGCTGTTGTGGTAGTAGGGACAGGCGTAGCCCTGGCGGCACAGCCGCGGGGGCTTCTTGCACGGCTCCGTCTTATAGTTCCCCAGCACATAAGCTGTCTCTGCACAGGGGGCCAGAGGGCAGCGGTCAGGCAAATGGAGCTGGAGCACCCCGAGAACAGCAGGAGTGGAGTGGAGGGAAGGGCAAGGAGAAGCCACTGGGAAGGGATCCAGGAGCTAGGGTTCCTGTGAGAGCTGTGAGCAGGGCCACCTCCTCACAGGCTATGGGCACACTGGGGAGGCCAACACCAAGGTTGAGACCCAGGTGACACAAGGAAGACATCTCTCTCACTGGAGATACTTGCAGCTCACAGGGCAAAAAGGGCAGCCCCATGAGGATCAGGAACATGCGCGTGTGTACTTATGCATGCGCTTGAGTGTGCATATGTGAAAGCCTGGAGGGATCTTAGGAATGCAGTGTATCTGGGAAAACTCCTTTCCAAGAGCCTCTTGAATGGCGGGTGTAAAGCGGGCTAAGGGGCTGAGTGCCCTCCAGCAGAGCTGGATCTTCAGTTGGAGAAGAGGTGAGCCAAGATCTAAGGGCAGCTCTGGGCAGAAGAGGGGAGGGGGCAGATGTGTGGCAGGAGGGGTTCCGACCATTTGTGTGGCCACAGGTACCTTGCCACCGAGGCTCCTCACTGAGGATTTTTTCTATCATGGCGTGGCTCGCAGCCCCAGCCGACTGGCCCTCTATGCTGCCCTCTACTGCGGTCTGACCATTCTGCAAGGCCTCCATGGCCTGGAGCTCCCTGGGAGGAGAGGAAGGGGAGAGAGGGAGGGGAGGGAGCATGAGGGGGCATGGCCATAGTGCTAGCCCTCCATTGCAGTCTGTGGTACTCACCGTCATCAGCAGCCAGGACCCTGCCCCAGACCCCAGGCTATCGCCATCAGCCCAGCCCAGCCCCCAGCCCACCTGATGTCGTAGACGGGAGAGCGGAGGTCATGGGGCCCATGAGCAAAAGCGCAGTGCAGGCCGTTTTTGGTGCAGTTGCCTTTTGAGTCTGTTTCGTGGATGCAGATTCCAGTTTTGTAGTAACGAAGGTGGTACCTGCGCTCAGTATCCCCTGTAGTCCTGTGCAGGAATGGGCACCTGGAACATGGTGGTGTGGACCACTCAACCTTGCCCCCTGCGCCTGGGCTACCCTCCCCACCCCTACCCTTCCCCCAACAGTTGAAGGGCTTTCACCATCAAGGTGGATCAAGGAGAAAGGCAGTGATTAGCCCCCCCTGCCACCATGGCTCCGCCCCTTGAGCACTGCAGCCTGAAGGGGGCGCAGTAAGACCTGCATTCCTGGGCTGCCTTGAAGATATGCTCCAGAGGTGGCACTCCTGGGTGGCACACACAGCTGGGAGAACAAATGCTGCCCAGACTGGAGGTCCTCAAAAAAGCAAATGATCTACTCAAAATGTGCGCACAGACCCTCACGCCCCGAGTGCTTCATTAGGCTGGGCGAGAGTCAGCAAACGTTTGACCTCTGTAAAAAATAGGGCCTGGTGCAGGGATGGTTCGGCAAGTCATACCCACAGGGCCCCCGAGGAGCCTCCCATCACCCTTCTGCAAGGCTGAAACAAATGACAAGCAGGGCCAAAGAATGTCCCTCTCACTGATGTCCCAGGTTTGCCACTTCCTTAGGTTTTTCATTAGTGCTGTGTCCTGTTTCTCTAAAGATTTGTGGTAAAGCATTTAGAGTCAGCAAATGGGGGAGCTGGTGAGGCTCTGTCTCTAAACCACCAGCCCCGATGGGAGCTGCACAGGATGCAGTGGGTGGTGGCAGGACAGGGTGAGGGTTCCTGTGACCTGCAGGGGAGGATGAAAGAAGGCCCAGGGAGCCACCTTGGTCGATATGTGGCCCCTCAGACTTAGCAGAAGAAAGGCCTGCTTTAGGTTTCCTAAAAGTGGTGAAAGGGAGTCTTCTTAACCCCCAAGGTGGGGTCTGAGTCTAGGTCCAGGAAGGTGGGATGGACTACAGCCAGTCCTTGCAAAAGCAGCCTCTGGCTGGCTTCCCAGAATCTTCCTGGCCTACTCTGAGGGCATCAGACCCATGAGACAGGGGGCTTGCTCCTCTGAGGGCAGGCTGGGGCACTCACTCGTCGCCCTCCGGGCAGAGGCCTGTAGCCTCGTCGTACTTGGTGCAGTAGACGTCAGGACTGTAGTTGAAGGTGCCGTCCCGTCGGCGGATGGACCGTCGGCGCCGCTGGTTCACGAAGTGCCAGTGGAAGCAGGTGTAGGGCCGATGCTGCGTGCATTTGTGTTGCACAAAGAGTGGGCACTGCTCTGTGCGGAATTCCTTCAGGTACCTGCAAAGAGACCCCGTGTGGGGCAGGCCGGGAGCAAAGAGTGAAGCCCCTTGCTTTCCAGGAAGAAGTTAGCCACCAAGTCCCCTGAAGGCCCTGCTCTGGGTTGTTAGTTTCATTGGGACACTAGGAGAGGACCAGAACTATGAGGCTGGACCTCAGCATTTGGACCTATACCAACATGCAGGTCCCAAGCCATCCTGAAAGGCAGGAACCACAGATCACAGGGTGCTCAGCAGCCAGCCGTCTGCCAGTTGACAAGGAGCAGCAACCTGACCTCAAACAACTGTCTGGGCTCAGAGTGGAGCCTGGATCTGGTGCGCACAGAACACAGGCCAAAGGATACAGCCCACATCTCCGGCTCATATCAAGACAGTCAGAGCCTCACTAGTCTGGTGTGGGGCAGGTAGGTCCAGGGCTGAGACTCTTCAGATACGTTTTCTCTAATGCTAACGAAAAGTGCTGAGAAATACTGGGGGGGCATGGGTGCGGCAGCCAGATGCTCCCCAAGGAGCACAAATGGGGGATAAAGGGGCAGTGAAGCCTCCAAACAGATCTTTGTCCTTCACTCAGCACATGCTTATTGAGCACCTACTAGGTGCAGGCATGGTGCTGAGCAATGAGGACCGAAGAAGGACCAGGTCCTTGTCCTTCCTTAGGAAGCTCACATTTCCATGAGAGACGCACAATAGGAGGGATCAATCAACTATGGAAAGGGTTATGAGGTAGGCTTGGTCAGGGTGCCTGGGGAACCCAAGAGGATCTTTGACCCTTGGAGGAAGGATAAAGGGGAGGTGTTAGTGGATGAAGAATTCAGGGAAGGGTGTTTTAGGCAAAGGGATCAGAGTGTGCACAGTCCCAAGAGCTCCAAGTATCTTTGTGGGACGTGAGTAGAGGAACTAGAAAAGGGAAGTGAGGCTGAGGTGAAGGTGCAGGAGGCCAATTTCACGGGTATCATCTTTGGGCCCCAGGTACATTCTGAGACACAAGACAGAAATCTGGAAGGCTCCCTAGAGCCTGATGCTTTCCTGTCCCCTGTGGCATTTGAACAAAAGGTGTTTCTTGCTGTCTCCCTCTCTGTCTGGTTAGACAGAAAGCAGTGCCGTCAGGCTGCACACAGCTACCAAGCCCTGGCAGAGTTGGGACACTGATCCTTCTCCTGGGAAGCAGATACTCTTCATGACTCTTTGGACCCGTTAGGAGGCTAACTCAGGAGGTAATAGGTAGAACATGGAGAAAGGAAGAATTTTCATGAGGAGCAGGAAGAGTAAGGAGCAGTTAGGACAGGCAGATTACATACAGAACGCCCAGTTAACCTGGACTTTGGATAAAAAATAACTTTTTTTTTCCTTTTTGTCTTTTTTCGTGTCCGGCAACGGATCGCAACCCTCAGTGTCGCACCCATACCGGACCGGGACCAGCAACGGGATCGCAACCCTCGGTGTTGCGGCCGCACCTCGCTCAGCCAGTGAGCGGGAACCAGTCTGTATGTGGGATCCGAACCCTCGGCGGGAGTGCCGCCATGCTCCCAAGCGGCGCACTGTAGCAGTGCGCCACCGGGCCGGCCCAAAAATAACTTTTTTACATAGCATTAAGCATGTCCCAAATACTGAAGGGGACATACCTACTATACTAAAGAAATTATCCATTGACGGGCCAGCCCGTGGCTCACTTGGGAGAGCGTGGTGCTGACAACACCAAGTCAAGGGTTGAGATCCCCTTACCGGTCATCTTGTTCTTAAAAAAAAAAAAAAAAAGCCTTCAACCTCCCCCAGTAGTCACTGATTAAACACCAACTATTTAGCCTGGCATTCCTGGCTCTAACCCAATGCACTTTTCCAGTGTTGTTTCCCTTGATACCTCTCCATTCCAGCCAGTAAAACTGGACTCCAGGATGTCTTGCAAATAGATCTTTAACTTTCCTGCCTTTGTGCATGTCCCGTTCCTCACCTGTAGAAATCTTTCAAGGCTGAATTCGATGGTAATGAATCTTTTTACACCACCACCTCCATGAAGCCTTCCTTGACCTCCACTTATCTTCTTGTCCCCATTTAACAGCTATCATTCTCTAGGTTTTTACAGCACTTTTTAAAAGATATTTTCTATGGCCCCTATCTTGCACTGCCTGTTAATAACATGTACATTTTTCTCTACAACTAGATTATAAATTCCTTGATCCCAAGCTCATAGGAACCAAGTATAGTGCCTTGAACAAGACAAGGTTAAAAAACAAAGTTTGAGCTGGCCAGTTAGCTCAGTTGGCTAGAGTGCAGCCTTGTAACACCAGGATCAACAGTTTGATTCCCCATAATGGCCAGCCACCAAAAAAGAAAAAAAAAAGTTTACTGAATGAATACATCAAGGAATGAAAAAGTCACAAAAAGAGCAAAGTCCACAAGGCAACACCAATAGGCTCATGATGCCCCCCCTCGGCAGACAGGTAGAAGCCTAATCCCATTCCCTTGTGAGAAGCACTACAGCACAGGTAACTTTTAACTCAGCAGACAGGGCCAGACTGTCCTGCAGAAAAGCCCCTCATGAGAGAAGGGGCTGAATCCAAGCACACAGAAAGCCCACTTTCAACTAACCATAATCAGATGACAGAAAATTCCCACCTTCTGCTTAAGTCACTAATGAAACTGTAGCATCCCTTATCTAGGAACCAAAATGTTTGCTCAGAATTTCCCATTCTCCCTCTCCCCCTCCAACCTCATGCTAACAGGCAAGCAGTGCCCAAAGGCAGGGAGAAAACCACTTAGAAATCAGTCTTTTCTATGCTTTATGGATTGAAATGAAACATAAGTTTTCAGTGGAAATGTACAACTAACTCCATTAAGGTCCAATCCATCTTTCCATTTCAAAGGTCTGAAAGCACAAGATCTAAGAAACTAAACAGGCTGAGATCCACTCTTCAATCCATTCAGCTCTCAAAAAACCCAAGAAATCCTAGGGTCTAAGCAAGGAAGGAAGACTCACCAGCCACCCTGTGCCCACTCCAACATCTGGGGAGGGGGAAGGCCCAAAGGACTACACTCTTCACACCCCATCTCCCAGGAATACCCACACTCAAGGAAAAAAGCCAATAAACACTGACTAGCTTCGAACTAATGAGGCTTCAGCAACCTACAGGGGACAAGATGAGTCAAGAAACCACTCAGGCCCTGAGTCAATAAGCGCCATCAGAGAAAGCCACACCTTAGACCAAGAAGAGGGACCAACAAAGCCTGGAGGGACACAGCAATTGGCCGGAGCTACACTTGGGCTGAGGAGCAGCACCTTCACACCTGCCCCACCGGGGGCTGACTTTAAATCAAAGCTACCTTTTACTCCTTTTTAAGATATCACATTAATTATCCTATTAATAGTTTATTTATAAATGTAAGGGATTACGAAGGTAACATATCCACTCACAGAAAAGTCCAGAAAATGAAGAAAAGGGCAATATCACCCTTCATCTCACCATCCGCCTTTTGGTAAATTTTCTCCCAGTATTTTTACATAGATATAGTCACAAAGTATCATATTGCTAAACTGCTTTACAAAACTATTAAAACTCTTTTAAAACTTTTAAAATCAAATAAACGCACACACCCATTTCTCAAAAAAAAATAAATTATTTTCAACACTTATTGGGTTATCTTTATTTTCCAAAATTCTGAAAAACAGCAAAAGTCAGGCTACATGAAATCTAAATTCAATCACTCGCCCTACTAAACCAACAGTGGTAACTAAGGGATTAACAATAAATTAGGTAAACTGTACCACCCTTAAGGAGGTGTTAAATCAAATGCTAAATTGTCAACAGCTGAATTTCCAGCTAATCTTTAAATCCTGTTCCAAGCTGTCTAACTTAATAGATTTACCAGTTGGGTGTTTCACTTCTCCTTCTGAGGAGCATATCAACACACTAAACAAACAGAAAAGTTTTAGAGATGACTCAGAGAAAAGCTATTGTGTGTACGCAAGTTTAGAAGCGCATGGGAGAAAGTAGCTGACGTTTTAATCTACATCTAGTTCCCCATTGCTTCTAGAATCTACATCTAGTTCCCCATTGCTTCTTGTTTAGCATGGCCTCAAGCTTACCTCCTTCCCTCCCCCACAACAACAAACTAAACTCTAGAGTAGGGGTGAGCAAACTTTTTCTGTAAAGAACCAGATAGTAAACATTTTAGACTTTGAGGGCCACAAGGCAAAACTGAGCATATTAGGTACTTACATATCGAGAGAAGAAAAGTTTCCACAAATTATTTTTAACAAAATTCAAAATATAATTGACTACAATTTTTTTTGTAACACAGGACTACTAATAAAGAATGGATATTTGGGGGGGCGGATAACATTTTGCAAAGTTGGAGGATTTCTTTCACCAACACTGATTACAAATGATCATCTGTTAATATTGTTTCTGTAATGAGATTTTACATATTTCTTTTTTTGGGGGGACAGCTGGCTAGCACTGGGATCTAAACCTATGAGTTTGGTGTTATAAGGCTGTCCTCTAACCAAATGAGTATTTCATCTCTGAAAATGTCTTTTGACATAGATAGGTACTGCCAAATAGCGTATCATTAAACCAACATATGTTTTTTTGTTTGTTTGTTTGTTTGTTTGTGAACAAACCCTTATGTCGAGCATAGAGCACAGCAAGGGAGCTGCTCTGCTATGTACAAAACCCAGACCCAGAAGCAGGTCACCTATGAGTGGTGTAGCACCAGGTTCCCCATGAATGCGTGTTGCGTGACAGGCAAGGGGGTGGCTCCTTTCCAGCTGCTCCATTTCCCAGGATGAGGGGCTCTCTGCATTGGACCCTGGTCCCGGTGTGCAGCAGGCACAAGCATATGATTCTTTTTTTTTTTTAAAGATGACCAGTAAGGGGATCTTAACCCCTGACTTGGTGCTGTCAACACCACTCCCTATATGGGATCTGAACCCGTGGCCTCGGTGCCATCAGCACCACACTCTCCCAAGTGAGCAACGGGCTGGCCCAACAAGCATATGATTCTAACTCAGCATATCTGGCTCTTAGATGAAATTTACAGAATTCTACTAGTCTTGATACTTCTTTTAATCACTCCCAATTAAAGGTTTGGTGTAAAGTCGTCAGTTGCACAGGTAAATGGATTTTGAAACGTGGAAATTTCCTTTGCATTCACATCAAGATGCAAAATCACTGCTAGAACTAGTCTGCATTTGGAAAGTACATCTACAGTAAACTCGTGGAGGAAGGGAGAGCCTGCCTTTGTTTCCACTTCTGACAGGACAGGAAGTGTATAAGGCAGCTTAACATGACATCGCGATTCAAGCAATATTCGTCACCGAAATGACTTTACTGTAGCATAAGGTCTGCATTAGCACTGACTGTTTTGCCTTGTAAATTTAGGTTGAATTCATCAAGAAATGTTATCAAGTCTGCAACAAAAGCTAATTTTCAAAGATATTCAGCATTCAATAGTAGTGGCTGAGAGAGATTCTTCTCATTCAGAAAAATTTCAATCTCAACCCCGTGGTCAAAAAATTGCAAGAAAACTTTACCACTGCTAAGACATCAAACTGCTGTATGGTAGGGCACATCACAATATTCAGCTTCTCTTTCTGACAACAATTCATGGAACTGATGATGGTTAAATCCACAAGAGCAAATGAAATTCATCACTGACATTAATAGTTCAATAACACATGATAAATTCAAATATTTTCAGCAAAGTATCTGCTGATGAATAATACAATGAATAACCATAGATTTTAAACCCCTTACATTTCATAAGCTTTGTAAATTTCTCCAATTATATCTTTTTCTGCTCCACACAAATTAGCAGGTTATACTTCAGGCTATACCAAAGCAGTGTTTTCTTAACTTTTTTGAAAATAGTCTCACCTGTAGTTGTTCCAACCAGACTATTCATAGAAGCTAATTCTTCAGTCACTTCAAACCTGGCATTGACTCCATGAATAAACAAAAACTAAATAGTAACATCTACTGACTCCTCAAGAGCCAAGGAAAACCACGTGAAATCATTTGCCTTGTTTTTCAATTGATTATCGATGTTGTTCCAAATGTTCTCAACATTTTGAGAACTGTTCTTGCTGAAAAGCTAACAACTCTTAAGTTTGCTTTCTCTGGACACACTTCTGCTGCTGCAATCAAACACAATTTAATTAAATCAACATCAGTCAGTGGCTTTCCTTGCTTAGCTAAAAAAAGAGCCAGCTGGAAACTTACTTCAGTTGTAGCCTTATTTTCATTTTTCATTTTTTTTTTTTTATTTATTTATTTTTTCCTTTTTGTCTTTTTTCGTGACCGGCAACGGATCGCAACCCTCAGTGTCGCGCCCGTACCAGACCGGGACCGGCAACGGGATCGCAACCCTCGGTGTTGTGCCCGCACCTTGCTCAGCCAGTGAGCCGCCGGTCTGTATGTGGGATCCGAACCCTCAGCGGGAGCGCCGCTGCGCTCCCAAGCGGCACACTGTAGCAGTGCGCCACCGGGCTGGCCCTTCATTTTTTATTTTTGTGGAGAAATTCTGCTGTGATGAAATATTCTTTAGGGCCGGCCCGTGGCTCACTCGGGAGAGTGCGGTGCTGATAACACCAAGGCCGCGGGTTCGGATCCCTATATAGGGATGGCCGGTTAGCTCGGGAGCGTGGTGCTGACAACACCAAGTCAAGGGTTAAGATCCCCTTACTGGTCATCTTTTGGAAAAAAAAAATAGATAGCTGTGCTGAAAGAGTACATCAGTATTACGAGACCAGGTACTCGTGATCACAGTATTCTCAACTCACAGGAAAGCAATGGTCAGAAAAAATAGAAAATTTAAAAGAGAATATTTCTTTTTCTTTTCCTTTTTTTTTTTGTCTT